>NW_028261381.1:29236954-29536954 GCF_051295495.1 Thamnophis sirtalis
CATCTGGAGATGGGTGGGGAATTCTGGGAGTTCATCTTAAAAATCCACACATATTAAAAGTTGTCAAGTTTGAAAAATACTGAAAGTGAAAAGTTTGAGTAGTTCGGATAACCCATAAATATCAACTCTGGTTGAGCCATCCCTCCCGCCCCCGGTCCTATATTCCCTTGTTTTTTAGCTCAGGTGATTTGTGTGGCAGAATGGATTGCCGCACCTTAGCTGAGCTAAAAAAACAGCTCAGTTCACCAGCACTGACACCAAGGGATGTCTTTGAGTGCTCTGCACGCACGCAAAGCGCTCTCTCATAGAATCGGTAGGAAAAGATTTGGAATCCCACCAGTGATCTACCAAGCTAGTATAATATAGTGGTTGGGAACTGGGAGACTTACCTTGCACAAAAGGCAGCTGGTGACCTGGGCCAGTCATTCTCCCTCAGCCCTAGAAAGGAGGCAAGGGCAAACCATGCTAAACTTCTCTAAGAACATCTTTAAGACCTTCTCTAAAGCCTACGTCTTTCCTGTATTGAGCAGACAGATGTGATCAGTTTTTTGCTTTCTATCTTCTATTCTCCTTTGTTTTCTTGTTTTGTTCTGTTTCTGTTTAGTGAAAAATGACTATGTATATCTCGGAAATTCTTGACAAAGAGCAGAAATAATTATTAGAAGAAACGGCACTTACCCAAATAAAAGCTGCTTTTTCAGCTATGAAAGTCACATCTCTGTCATTGGCTCAATGTTAGAAGGAAAAATTAGAGAGAGATAAAAGAGCATATAATTTGTTTGCTTTATTGTTATGTAGATCAACTTTTATTACTGTTATTGTGTAATTAAACATCATAGCTAATTATAATTTACTACTACATTACTGTCTGAAGTAATAAACAATCCATAAGAGATTGTTTTCCATTTTTTCTTCCCTAGCTTATTTCTGAGAACACTCTGTTTTAAAAAGGATAAACAACTTTAAATAGTAATTCAGAGAACAAGATGTAAAGGGGACTTTAATTAACATTCTAGTGCTTATATCAACATTCTTTTTTTAAAGAGACAACTCTTCAATATCACCCACACATCTATAAATTGTGAGTCTTACTCAGAAAAGGAATTACTACTATTGGTTTGGGGTTTTTTTTTGCATATAGACAAAATCCTGGGCATTGGAATGTTCTATTCTTTTTAAGAGAAGTAGAAGAGAAAACATTTCACCAGCCCTCTGAATCCTCCATACCCTATGTGGCAGTGGTGGGTTGTAGGCGGTATACCCTGGTACGGGCGTACCGGAACCTGCCCAGAGCACTGGGTACCGTTCTGGTACAGTGCTCTGGAAGGCTCACACACACACCCGAGCTCCTTACCTGTCCTTTAAAGCCTTTGGCACTTATGCGCATGCACATGGTGCGTATAGCACCTGTGCGACACTCTGACACGCAGCTGGAGCACCGTGGAGGCTTGTGGAAGCGTCGCTGGCAGGCACAACTTATGCACACACCACGTACGTCCACATAGGCAACACCGGGCCCATTCAAACCATACCGGTTGGAACGGGATCCGGAACCCACCACTGCTATGTGGAGACTTCTTTGTGGAGGCTAGGGTTAACCTGACCCTCCAACAGTGTAGAACAATGGTGGGGTCCCACCGGTTCAGCTGAACCAGTAGTAATTTGGTGGCCTGGGTTGGTGGAACCAGCAGCGACCCAGGTCTGCCACGCCCCCAAACCAGTTCTCCTGGCGGTGGCGGTGGTGCCGCCATCTTGTTTTTTGCTTCTGTGCATGCGTGCGCGCATGGCACACCCACAAGCAGACTAACAATAGTGACTTCCAGAACCCACTCCTGGAGTAGAACTATACTTGGGGCCAAGAAGAAAGATTAATTTTCCTTCCCCATTTTCTATGATCAATAGTTCTTCATGGTTCAAAAGCTATAGAAGGAACTCTTCCATCTATGGACAAAATCCATCTCAAAGTAAACTAATGAAGAGTTGTATAAATAAAGTCAAATGTCTCTAAATCTATCATATAATGTATGAACGTCTTCTTTTTCAAGGCTGATCTTGCAATAAGGCGACAGACCACAAATGATTCGGATGGAGACAGTGGTAAACTCCGAAGAAGGAAATTGTCTTTTGAAAGTGACATGGATAAAGGTAAGGGTGCCTTTATATACTAAATGATATTTGTTGAAAAGATAAACACATAAACCTATGCTAAATTTGTCCTAAGACTCAGAGATCATTGCGGTCTGCTCTTAGTACACAGATAGAACCAATATCTTTTCATCTGGCCAAAATGCCTATTTGACTTAGATTTCTTTTACTGCATTTCCAGACACGTTTACTTGGGAATAACTCCCATTGGATTCAGTGGTGATTATAGCTAAGTAGACATTATGTGCAATTTCAAGGTTAATGAAATTAAACAATTAGGGATTTCCCCTTATTGCCCTATAATCTAATTTGATGTATTTCTGAAAGGTTGATACAGTAAAAAACATGTTTTCCAAGTGGCTTGTATCCTACAAGAAACTTTTAGCTCAGGATCTTATTGTTGATAAGTACTGTGCTATCTGTTTCATCAAAGGGCCTCTCTAAAGCATGAAGCCAAAAGAAAAGAGGCAACAAAATCTGTCAAGAAAATGCCTTCATAAACTATTTACACTGCTCTTCCCTGCCCTTTCTCCATTGAGAAATTGTCGACTGAGATTATGTCCCTAGGTGACCTTCAGTAATGAAATAAATATTAAAGCATGCTGAAAAAGAAAAACTAACTTTCTGGCCTGTATCCATTATGAATTTTTAATAGAATTTTTTTTCAGGATGCCACATAAATTACTGCTATGACTTCACTTCTCCAAGTGTTACACCCCTGCTGATCTACTAAGAACACTGGAAGTCAGCAAAAATTATCTCTCTGATAGGCTTTCCCATCTGTAAAAGCAAAGACACGTTTCATTTGTAAAACAAACAAATAAACAATATGAAACCATGAAGACTCTGTTGGAACAAGAACTATATGTCCACTATTTTGGGGAGCAATCCTTCACTTTCTTTCCAGAGAACAAATAGATACCAAAACTGCTCTTGCTGTCTTCTGCCTCCAGGAAGTTCAGTCTTACTATTCTCATGTTGGTTTTTGTCTACAAGGCGTGTAAACTGCAAAGTGAAGTATTTCACATCTAGACCAATTCTCATCACTTTAGATCCTATCAGAGTGGGGTACTACATAACATAATCAGATATTGGTTTTAACCTATAAAAGCCCTTTATAGTTTGATACTCAGATACATGTAGGACTTTCTCCTCCATTCAATATTGACCAGCCTGATTAGATCAGCCAGGAAAAAGCAAGGCATTCAGGACTCTCAAAAGGTTTTGGGGGACGAAACAAGGCAGCATGGTGAAATAGCCATCTTGTAGACATGCAGTGGCTCAGTGGCTAAGACGCTGAGCTTGTCGATCGAAAGGTCGGCAGTTCGGTAGTTCAAATCCCTAGTGTCACATAACAGGGTGAGTTCCCATTATGTGTCCCAGCTTCTGCCAACCTAGCAGTTTGAAAGCATGTAAAAATGCAAGTAGAAAAATCGGAACTGCCTTTGGTGGGAAGGGAACAGTGTTTCTTCCCCTAGAGTTGGGAACTACTAACACATAAGTGCAAGGGGAAGCTTTACCTTTACCTAGAGGTCAGGCTAGCTCCCTGTTTATTGTAAACTGTTGAAGACTGAGTTGTTCCATAGAGCTTTCACCTGATCTGATGTTGCCATTTCAGCTCTTCTTTATGTTTATTCCTGTCTTATTTTACACGGTTTTAACTTTGCATGAACATATTATAATTCTGTTTATTTTTCAACTGTGGATGGTTTAATTTGTAACTTTCATACATAAGCCACCAAGAGTCTTTTTGATTGCCGCATGGAATTAAATCAATCAGTCCATCAATGAATCCAACCCACAAGAAAAAGCAAACATCATATTAAAAGTAAAATATACTTGGCTAAATAAAATGCTTCTCCCTTGGAAGAGGACACTCTTGACTTAAGAGAAAGCTAAAAGGGGGCATTTCCCCCTTTTAAGTGACCTTGTAATCCTGAGGGAAATGATTTATTTGTTCAATTCATGTTGCCATCACGTAGTAAGGTATACTGCTGCCTATATTAGGGTAAAATGATCCTAGGTAGTGAACCATCAGATACGGAAATAATAAAATATACAAGGTTATAAAACCTCTCATGCTCCACCAACTTTATATCACTATCCTCCCAAATCACAATGCTGGCTGTATCTCCCATCATGGCCTCAAGGTCTGAAGGAAAAGCCAGGTGTTAATCTTCCAGAGAATGGGGGACATCTGAATCTCAGATATCATGTAATATTATTGAGCCAATCAGTCATTTTTAACTTTACAATGGAATAGATCCTTGACCCAAGAGGGTCATTAACTTTTAAATTGTTAAAAAAAATGGCATAAAGGAGACCACAAAAATAGGGAATTACCCAGAAAGGGAGACTTTGTGATTGTGTCAATGAACAACATTTAGATTTAATTAGTTAAAACAGATATAGGTGTTTTTCTTCCATTCCTGTGATACCCTTGTTATGAGGTCTTTTTCTTTTCTTTTTTAGTATCAGAAGTTGAATAGGGGTAGTATCTCTTTGAGATCTTAGCTTTTTTCCCTCACTGCGGTAGTTTCTATAGCAACTGTTTCTACATTGGCTTCATATAAAACATTGATAATGCATACTTCCTTTTATCCTTTACCTCTGGTATCTTGGCCACTAAATTTTCCAAGCAAGACAATTAATTCAGCATTGCGGATTTTCTTCATAAGAAATGTTTGTTCAGCATTAAAAGAAGGGTATAAAAAAATCTTAATCAAACATCTTTCACAAAAGAAATATTGTTTCTTATATTAGCAATAGTATAATTTCTCGTATTTCATGTACCCTTCAGCTTGTTCTTAATTAAATTATTCCAACTTTTCATTAAAGGGATTTTATTTGTTTTGGATGTTTTATCCTGCAGAGTATCTCAGATAGCGTCATTTCAAAAAACAAACTTCCTATTTCTTGATACAGAACTTGAAGAACCAGGTTAGGGACTGATCTTCCGAAAGAATATTTATAAGGTTACTAAAAGTCAACCCCAGCTTCATTGGTACATAATCAGTCAATCAGTTCCTTTATATATGGTTCTAGGGGGAGTACTGAGTACTGAAGAACAGAAAGTAAAAGAGGATTTCAAGGAAATAGTGAATTAGAGAAAACGCTATAATATTATTGCCTATAACCAAGATGGCGAATCCTTGGCACGCATGCCACAGGTGGCACGCCAGCAGTCAGCTCCAGTGTGCATACATGCACCGGTCAGCTGATTTTCAACCTTCTGGAGGGCCAAGGGAGGCTGTTTTTGCCCTCCCCAAGCTTCAGGAAAGCCTCCGGAGGCTTGGGAGTGTGAAAAACAGGGCCAACGGGCCAACTAGAAGTTTGTTTCCAAAATTCCAGTTGGCTCATTGGGCCCATTTTTCGCCCTCCACAGCCTCCGGAGGCTTTCTTGAAGCCTGGGGAGGGTGAAAAATGTCCCCAACAGGGCAATTGGAAGTTTGGAAACGATCCATTTCCGGCTTCTGGGGGCCCAGGGGAGGCCATTCCCCCCCCCCCGGCTTCAGGAAAGCTTCCGGAGCTGAGGAGGGTCATGCGCACATGCGCAGGTGGACGGGGAGGATTGAATTTGTGTAAGAACGCATGCATGCGCAATAGCACACGTGCACACAATTTTGGCACTCCATAAGGAAAGGTTCCCCATCACTGGCCTATAATCATACCTTTCTCTGCTACTTTGGTAGTAGTAATCCCAATTGGTGCTCTTCTTCATAGAATTGTATTAATAGTTGGTTTTTACGATGTGTTTTTTATACCACCCATATTCATATTGTGTAAGGTGTACAGCTACATGAATGAATGAATGGACGAACGAATGAATGAATTAATGAATGAATGAATGAATATTGATGATCTCTAACATAGTCCGCATCCACTCTCCTTTGATTGGAATGAATCAGGACTTATACGTAAGATAAATATGAGTTGCCATAAAATATTTTGTCCTAAACATATTGTAGAACTGGTGCTTAAACGTTGGGTAGATAAGTAGGCAACCAATGGTAGTATTCTAAGTTTACCAGTGACAAAGGGCAAAGCTGTAGAGCGTCATCTACATGCTTAAACAGCAATGATAAAGTGGAAACATAGCTATTTAAACCTGCCCATACAAAACTAATTAAGGTAGGCATTTCAGAGCAGAAAGTGCAATCATTTCCTATCGCATACCTGGTGGCCATGATTAAGGAGGAAAATGTAGGTCAGGTATTGTCTTGATCCCAAAGTGACTGTGATAATCCTTTTCCAGCAGGGCTGGCCATACGGCTAGGCAGAATGAGGTTGATAGCTCAAGTAGTAAAATTGAGGGATAATAAAAAGTTGGTAATGGTTATTTATTAAATGAATTAATAACTACATTTTTAGTATCAGGGCTATATAGTAGAAGTCCTTGTAGCAATTACAAGTTGAAACAAAATATCCTGGATCATCCAATTGGAATTCGTGGAATTATTAGATGAAGATTATTCTATTAAACATGGGAATAAGACTTGTGAGATCACAAATGTAAGCTATAACCATCCAGCTTGAGTTATTTGCTTCAGTCCTCAGCGGCACAGAAATTGACAAAATTAGCTACTGATTGCTTAGTATATTATAAAATAGCCATTTTAATAAATAAGGGAGAAATGATTTGTTTATGTTTGTGGATAAAAACTGATTATAAATTGGAGATTTTAAGGCTGACTTCTTATTCATATTTTCAGGGTTGTCTATTTGTGTTTAGGAGTGTGTATATATGTGTGTGTATATATATATATATATATATATATATATATATATATATATATATATATATATATATATATATATATATATATATATATATATATATTCACATGAAGCTGATTCATGTTATTTTAATTAGAGGAAGAGGATACGCCATGGATTGGGAATATTATCCATATTTGCATTAAATACTCCTCTAGGCTCTAGATACCATTATTCCTAGACTCAGAAGTTTGTTTCAAAAAAAAAATCTCTTCACTTTCAACAACAGAGTTGTTTTGAAAATTTACATAATTGTGTATGAGGAGGTAAACAAAGATTCTGAGCCCAAGGAAGTTAAGAGAAAAAAAAATTCAGCCCAATACATTAGTTTCCCAATTTCAATCTAGATCCTGCATATTTTTTCCTAATTAAAATGGATAAGGTATCTGTCAGGTTTCCGAAAGATGCCCTAATTAATTAATAAGCCTCAAGCCAAGTTTCAAAAGAAATCCAGTCATTTCTGCAATACTCCATTGCAGTCAGATCTGACTTCATTTTAATTATGGCTGAACTTTGCCCCTGTTTCTTCCCTCCCCTCAGTCTATGTCATAAATCACATTCTCCAATGAGGGGCATGCCTCACAAGCTTGCTGTAGTAATCTGAGATCTGACTCTAGCTGAAAGTATGCATGGAATGCGCTCCCCGCCTTTCCTCACCATGGCAACTTTATGGGTTGACATTCGGCTCCCCTCACTGTCCGAAAGCGACCTGTGCAAAGCAGAAACAATTTGAGTACAGGTATACCATTATCAAACTGCAATAGACATTCAAAATAGGTCTATTTAAAAAATGTCATGTGTTTCTGTCCTAGGAATATTTAGATTTTTTTTAAAAAAAATCAGAATGTATTAAATGCTGCGGAAAAAGATGAGTAATCCTGTATGCAAATAAAATTTGTTCTCATTTAATGTATTTATTTGTACTCACCATTATTTTAAAAAAATTCAGCCATGCCCCTCGGGACTAGAAATATGAATCGCAGGATCTGCTTGAGGAAATAGATGTAAATCCTACAGGCAAGTTCTATAAAAAGGCACTGAAGGAGCGTTATTCTCTGAACAGAACAAACTTTTTGAATGCCATCATAATGTACAGTATTGCCCACTTCCCCAAGGACAAGAATAAATAGCATCAATCTAATAATTTCTTTTCTAACAGATTATGACAAAGAAGATGAGAATTCCATGGACAACAACCAGCATTGTCAGGCCATCGAGAAACATTATGTGGAAAAGAGAAGCAGGTCATCATCTTCTGTGTCATCGACAGATGATGAGCAGAAACCTTTTTTTTCTGAGATCATAGGCTACCCAGCTGGACTAGGCAAGGCTGCAGTATTGGATTTTGAGGAAATGGTGAATGCAACAGAAAGACTCCAAAGTGATCGACGAAGTCACTCCTGTAAAGGTAAACCCAACAAAGTCTTTGCCAAAGGTATTCAGATTTAAGAAGTCACCGGACATGGTCAGAGCAGTCAGAGTTTTAACCTTCTAATCAAACATCTCCTTGAAAATAGCAATAGCACTTTGACTTATATACCGCTCCACAGTGCTTTACAGCCCTCTCTAAGTGGTTTACAGAGTCAGCCTATTTCCCCCAACAATTTGGATCCTCATTTTACCCACCTCGGAAGGATGGAAGGCTGAGTCAACCTTGAGCCTGGTGAGATTTGAACTGTCAAATTGCAGGCAGCTGGCAGGCAGCAGAAGTAGCCTGCAGTACTGCACTCTAACCACTGCGCCACCATGGCTCATCTCAAAATAGCCCTTGAGATTAAGTTTATCATATTTTAGTAGTTAATTTCTTCCAGCCTTAGAGTATTTCAACAGATTCGGTATTCTCTTCAATAGAGAATGGCAGAATGGTCATCCTTAAGCTGACCATATAACTCCCAATGGCAAAGCGCTGGGGTTTTTAATCTCTTTGTTATCTACAAAAGATGACCAGCGTAGTGGTCTAGGGGTGAAAATACTCACCTCCCAGTGAGAGTTCAATCCTAGTTGGTAGTTGATGTTTCTCTCCAAGGGCACAAAGAAAAAATAATCCACTGTGAACTCTGCATAGGCATAAGGAAGGGAATCCAGCCAGTAAATGCTCAGCTTCATCCAGTCAAAGGAGTTATTTCAGAGGTGGGTTGCTGCTGGTTTGGCCCGGTTCAACTGGCCCGGAGCAGCTGAGAGTGAACTGGTACTGTGGCTCTTTTGGCCCGCCCATCCGGACCCTATACCTGTTTTTATGGCAAAAGGCAAATTGTGCACACGTGCACATCGTGCGACACCTGCACGAGCACCAATAATCAGCTGGTTGCTGCAGGGGTAGTGGATTGCACGCACACATGCAACGCAAATCAGGCATGCGCGCGAACGGAACATGTGCGATCAGTGAACCGGTAATGAAGGTAAGTGCAACCCACCACTGAGTTATTTATATCTACAAAATATTCAGAAATTGCCCAAAAGCTGTAGAGCAGGCAAAAAAAGAGAAGAAAACTATCCTGTCTTAACAAATCTGCCATATAAAAAAGCTTATTTGAACCAAGATATGATATTTAATATTCCATATTCTTCCATGGTGGGTAAAATGAGGTCCCAGATTGTTGGGGGCGATATGCTTTACTCTTTATACCGCTTAGGGCTGTAAAGCCCTGTGAAGCTGTATATAAGTCTAAGTGCTAGTGCTGTTGCTATTCAAAGCCAGCTTTTCTATCATTGGATTGGAGCTGAACCACATGAGATAAGAGACCACAGGAAACCATCTGCCCATAAAGTATAATGCAGTACGAAGTTTGGAACTTCCTATATTATGCAGTTTCTCAAACCTTCCTGGTATTACACTGGTGAGTTTTGTTCAAGAAACTAAGATTAGACTAATGAATGATCTGTTCACAGAAGTCTCATGTCTTGTTTCATTTGGTGCTGAGTCTTCGGTTTCTGAAATTAGCCTGTTCCTGTGAAGCCTGAAATCTTGATAGCTCTGACCCAAATTAATGACAGTTGTATTGCTCCACCTGTTGGGAAGGAATCATGCTACCATCCCGTTGTATAAACTAGATATTGTGTTGCTGTTGTTTTAAGAAATAGTAGAGTTATAAGTAGTTATTGTGGGGCTTTGGGGATTCACTCTGAATTAAGCAGGAGATACTCAAATATTGCAATTTAGGTTTCAGACAGCATTCCAAATGTTAGTATGTAACAAACGTTTACCATGTAAGATAAGTACTGAATAAATTTTGCCTCGCTATTAATCAGATATATAAATCATCTCCTAGCCATCTCACTATGGCGTTTTATTGCCATAACTTTATAACTGTCGATTAGGAATAAATGAAATGCATGAGGATATGCAAAACATCAAGAGTTCTATCACTGGAATATTTCTACACCTCACAATTGTTATGTGTTTTGTTGATTTCTCTCCTATTTCTGCATAAGGAACTTCAGTTTTTATTCCCATATCTCTGCATCAAATATCAGGTTACATCAGGGCATTTTATGGCTCTCGGGTCACGTCTGGACCTTTGGCTATGTCTGTCCAGCCTGCGTGGATTGCTTTTATTTTGAAGGCAACTGTTATTTCCCCCCCAAATTTTTGTGTCTCTGTGCTGCACACCTTCACAACCATATTGGTTTGGTCCTCCACAGCAGTGTCAGTTTCTCATGTGGTTCCTTGGGAAAATTAATTGCCCACCCCTGAGCTACACAGAGAGAGGGAGGGAGGGAGAGAAGGAGGGAGGGAGGGAAGGAGGGAGAGAGAGACAGAGAGAGAGAGACAGAGAGAGAGAATAATGTCATTCATCTACCCATAAATTCCCATTGACTCAGAACTTTATAAATACTACTAATATATATTTGCAATTTGGAAGGTCACCTTTTCCCTTTTGGTTGCTAGAAATATATCTCGCAGCTATGGAAACCTTTTCCAAGGCAACCTAGCCAAACAATCTTCTCTGGGCTATATTTAGCTTCTTTCAGGAGTGTTCTCACTGTGGTCACACGCAAACCCAAATAAAATGTCCTTGTTCTTTGTTTGGGGCACTGAAGAAGTAATCATCCTTTCTCGTTCTTTTTCTATCTACCTGCTTTTAATAATGTTCCATCTAACCAGCAGCCTTCTTCTTTGTTCTTGTTAACTGAATTAATTAACAAAATGTGGATGTTTTCTAAACGTACAGGTGTACAGTGTGTGACAATCTATACGTGTGCTAGGAGATATGATACCGATAGGTTTATCAGTTTTAGTGATTGTGAGGAGGGGGGGGAAAGCCTAAAGATATGATATCTCATTGTTAATATCCAATGAAATGAGGAATATTGGCATTACAGTGAAAATCTTCTCCTCGTGAAGGAAAACCACCTGCATTAATGTGAACTTGCCTGAACTCGCTGAACAGTTTGAGGAGCCTTTGCAAAAAAAAAAAAAAAAGCCTTCCAGAAAAATGAATCGGACGAGTGAGCTTCTGCCATAGTTCCAGCTCTATTAGAAGAGCTGAGGTGGTGCAGTGGTTAGAGTGCAGTACTGACTGCTAGCTGCAATTTGGCAGTTCAATTGAAGAGAATACTGAATCTGTTGAAATACTCTAAGGCTGGAAGAAATTAACTACTAAAATGTGATAAACTTAATCCCAAGGGCTATTTTGAGATGAGTCATGGTGGCGCAGTGGTTAAAGTGCAGTACTGCAGGATACTTCTGCTGACTGCTAGCTGACTGCAATTTGGCAATTCAAATCTCACCAGGCTCAAGGTTGACTCAGCCTTCCATCCTTCCGAGGTGGGTAAAATGAGGACCGAGATTGTTGGAGGTAATATCCTGACTACTGCTTTTGAAGGGCCTGCTTTTGATATGTGTACCTAAGACTCTTCGTAATTGCTTTTAAAAAGGTCTGAAAGGCCTGGTTGCTTACAGTTACTTTACTTGGTTTAGAACAGTCCATGAAGCTAACGGGTTTTTTGATGACATGACTTCTACTTCTTGACCATAGATGGCAGCAGAGAATTTTGTGTACCTTTTGCTGCTATCTAGGAGTTATTCAGGTATTTGCAGGTCAGATAGGATCAGCTCTTGATGATGTTAATCTTGTTGAGCATTTTTATTTCAATCTTGTTTTTCATTTGTTTTCTGATGATATTTTTAAGGTGTGAAGAGAACAGAAGGAAAAGGCTCTGCACCTTGAGAGCTCAATGTGCAAATATTTATATAAAGAAACCAGTTTTTTTTTTAAAGAAAGTAGAAATAAAGTGCTTTTACTGAATAAAAGCAAGCGCAACCCTAGGAAATTACGGTCTGTGGAAAAGAGTATAACTAATAGCAATGGCACTTAGCACTTAGACTTCTATACCGCATCATATTGCTTTATAGCTCTCTCTAGGTGGTTTACAGGGTCAGCATATTGCCCCCAACAATTTGGGTCCTCGTTTTACCCACCTCGGAAGGATGGAAAACTGAATCAACCTTGAGCCTGGTGAGATTTGAACTGCCAAACTGCAGCTAGCATTCAGATGAAATAGTCTGCAGTACTGCACTCTAACCACCTGCCATACACCTAAAGAGTATGGTTGGATTTTGTTTGGGGAATTTCAAATTTTCCTTCCTTGTACTACTCCTTTTCCTTCCTGGAAATGAAAATAATGCAAAGGAATTGATTCAGAGCAAAAAGATAAATAGAGAAAAGCTATTATTTTGCATCTGTTTCTTGAGGCTGAAAATTGCATTGTTGGGCAACTGCTGTTGATCGATCAATAACCTAGGAAGACAAATCAGTGAGTATCTGCCTATTTTTTTTCCAGATTTCCCCCAATCAACACACAGTGTGCCCTGCTTCCTGTTATTTCCGTAGGTGCTTCTTCTGTAGTACTGTCACCCTACAAAGTAGACCAGACTAACAAACAAATATCATATAGGTCAAGTCTACTTTTACGGTTATAAAATTTGGCAAGTCTGAATGTTCCCCCCTCCCTCACTTTATCTTCATCTGAACTAAGAAGGAGTTTGTCTGAGACGTTTTCCCAAATTAGTTTCTTGGAACCAGCTCAATTCCTGTTTATCTAATTATTGTCTTGGCCGCGATGATTGTCCTTCACAGCCATTTCTTATTCCAGGGCTGTCAAACTCGCGGCCCGTGGGCCAGATGCATCAGACGCTGGCCACACTCATGCCCGGTTTAGTGAAGGCGGGAAAAGTTGTGATATGTCACGTGATGCCATTGTGATGATGCAAGTTTGACACCCCTGCCTTATTCCCTTTACTTGCAAATGTATTCAAAAGTTCTAGTAGCAGCATTGCTCAATATTATCTGGGTTTATCCTAAACTGTGGTTATTCAGGCACTCTCGGCTCAGGTGCTTCTAGCATCAGCTGCTTTGTGCAGGCCCCTCTATACAGCAACACTGTAGGAGAATAATCTGATCCAGACTGCCACCTCAATTAGCCGCTAATATCTGGATATTTAATCCCAAGCCAGCTATTCTGGCTGTCGTTGTCTGTCATCCTTAATTAGCCCCAGCATCTCTATCAATAAACTTGCTCAAATTCACTGAGAATGCCTGATGCCCAGAGATCATGTAACTATAGTTTTTTGTGTGGTAGTCTGTGCATTCACACAATCGATCCACCTTCCCCACATCAAATGCCTACCATGGCAAGTAATCTGAGATGTTGTGAGAATCTCAACCATTCAGAGGGAGCAAGGCAGGATAATAAACCCAGGAGTATATGGATAAAGGATTGTGTTTTCCTTTTCAAAACTCGCTTTAGCTCTGCAAAATTCTAAGAGTGGCTTCTGCACCGGGAAATTAGCCTTATGGGGGAGTGTGCTGGTGGCAAACGAAAGACTACAGTAACAGATAAGCAACCTCTTCATATCGCATGGATTAGAACTATAAGAAACAGGCATAAAATAGGCTATCTGTGTTAGGCTAACCTTCACTCTCATTCACCGTTTTGACTGGCAGATATCAGGGACAGGAGAACCTGGGAGGAAGAGCAGAGCAGAAGTCACCAAGAATCCTCCTGTCCATCCGCATTACCTCCTGTCACCTGGGGGATCTCTGAAACAGAAAGTGAAATCAACTATGGCGAAGTGGAGCAGAGGCTAGATCTACTTCAAGAGCAACTCAGCAGGTAACTCAAGAGCATGAAGGAAAAAGCAGAGCTGGGTTTTCAATAGCTTTGAACGTGACAGCAATGTTGGCATTTCTCTTTTTTCAAACTAGATCCATTCCACTGAATAATATAACACTGTTATGTAGAATCAAAATGCGCCTGAGGATGAAGATAGGAAACATCCTCTTGTGACTACCAGTAGATAATGTAGTTTTGCGCATACATCATATTTGAACTGGGGACTTCTTTCTTTATAGTGTGAAAATTTTAGCTCTGTATCAGCACGTAGTTTAACCTGGCTTGTCATGGGTAGAGTTTTCCCAGCAATCAATCTATTGTTCTCACTGATAAACACACACACACACACACACACACTTGCCTATTTTTCTTGTTAAGCATCTTCCCAAACCATGATGTGTCTGGTTGGTATTGCCTTCCTGAACATTTTTATGATGTGCTTTTTAGGTCTTCAGTACTCCATGGAATTCCTCTACTGTTGGGTAAGCTGTCGAAGATCCTTTGGCACTTTTTGTAACTCTTGATTTGTTTCCAGATCTATCAGCAAGGAACAACACTTGTGTCCTAGTTAAATTTTTCTCAGTTGAAGTCCCACTTTACCCACATTCCTTGGGAATAAAAAAATAGCATATCCACAGTGGTCTCACATATTAACTTCATCAAAACTAGGACAAAACTTGGACAGCTGCTAGCTGAAGGAGCTTCTGAAAGATCCTGAATTAGAAAGTAAAGTTTAGTTCATTATTCTGAAGGATTCTTGGCTGAGTTGAGGAAATATACCAAAGCTGTTCCATTTATAGAGGAATTAAATAAACATTTTTATGGAAAGTAAGAACAGTTCCATGCTTCAGTTGAATGGTTTGGTGATCTAACATTGTAGTGGAGATCTCTAATTGGGCTCTGGTGTCAAATTTGGATGCTTTCACTTTAAAAAAAAACATTTGAAATAAAGGTTGTGACAAATGCATCTAGGAAAAGACAACAAAGCAGATTGTCCAAGTTAGCAGCAGTGCACTCAAAGACTTATTAGGGGAAGTCAGGGAATACGTAAATTAAACTGTTACAAATGAATGAAATTAAAGCTGTTTTTTGCTACATTGGTTGACAGGGTTATTGAGGAAGAAACCCTATTGACCAGCATAAATTCATTCTTGGCAGTATAAAATGACAGCGAATCCAAGAGAGTAGAGCAACATGATTGTGAGTGTACATCAATAACATCTGTTCAGCAGATTGTTTAAAAAAATCCTTCAAAGAAAAAAAAGTCACAGGCATATCAGGAGAAGACAGAATGGGAGGGAGTGGTTAGAAAATATTCCTGTCAACCAGAGGTGGTATTCAGTCAATTCGGACCGGTTCGGCCAAACCAGTAGCGGAAATCATGGGTGGGCCTGCTCACCTGCCCCGGCTCTATGCCGTCCTATTTAGGTACGTTTTTGAGCATGCACGGAAGGCGCAAGAGAGAGCAAAGCTCATGCGTTGAAAACCGAGTGCGTGTGTGGAAGTGGCACATGGACCCATGAAGTGAGCGGGAACCGGTGGTAACACAATGTGAAACCCACTGCTGCTGTCAACATAAATAAGGTTTGTTCATCCTGCCATTGTGCTGTTGTACCTGCCCCTCACTGGGATGTCCCTTCGAATGCTTACCAAGGAGAATTCAACTCTTGAAAATTTTTGTCAAGCAGTATCTTACGTGCAATCGGATCAATCATGTTTTATTGATTATTAACACTATTGTTTCAATTGAAATTTTATTCTTGAAAGCTGCCCTGAGTGCCATGAAGCAGAAGAGCAGAATAGAACTTTTAAGTGCTTGCATTTACAATCAATTTATATGACACCCAATGTACACATTTGAGTATTAAAACCAATAGATTAAAAACAACACAAAAGAAAAGTAACATAACAAAGACTGACCTCACAGTCAAATCAAGTTTAAAATCACCATAGATGGGCTCATCTGGCATGTGGCCCCTTTCTGGGGAAAAATCAAGGCCTTCAAGACCAATGGCCAATGCCATCAGGACCATCCAAATCTTAATGGGAAGACTACAGTATTCGAGTGGGTAGGTACTACTACAAGAGCATGTCTCCTGGGTCCACCACATGATTGTTTTATAGAGGGGATTCAGGCCATGTCCACCCTCTTGGATCTCATGGGATGGATAGAATCAATAAGTGACAAGTACTTTACAAGGCCCGGTCCTATACTGTACCATGAAGGGCTTTATATTCTCTAGATTAGAGTTCTTTTCTATATAATTTCTACTTTCCATCATCTCTCTTTGTCTAATGCAGGGGTGTCAAACTCGATTTCATTGAGGGGCGCATCAGGGTTGTGTTTGACCTAGGGGGACAGGGGTGTGTGGGTAGGTGTGGCCAGGATGGGTGTGGTGAGCTCGACATCACTCATGTCCGGGGCACCTGTGGTGGCCCAAGCACTCTGCCAGTGAAAACGGGCTCCTGAGCTCTGTTTCCAGCTGTGACAGCCTCCTGCAACCCTCTGCCAGCAAAAGTGGAGTCCAGAAGGGCCGCCCGCAGCCCTCCCGAGCTCCATTTTCACTTACAGAAGCACCACGGGATGGTTCTTCACTGCTTCCAGGGTGGCCTCATGGGCCAGATCTAAGCACCCTGTGGGGTGGATTCGGCCTGCGAGCCTTGAGTTTGACACCCGTGGTCTAATACATTACTCTAAGGCTGTGTTGGTTAAGGACCATGCATTTGACATTATTCAAATCTGAATAACTTGTCTGAAATGGTTGCCTGGTCAAGCAGGGGGTTGGACTGGAAGACTTCCAAGGTCCCTTCCAACTCTTATTGTTCTGCTAAATATTTCTGTTAAGTAAGATTAAGAGATGCTGAATGCTCATGTAGCCTAGTCCAATGTGTACTTGCATCTGCTTCAGAGAATTCAGCACATATCTGTTTCATCCAATAGCATTATTGTTGTTTTTTTTAATGGCTATTATGGTCAAAATAATAATATGGAACAATCTCCAGGAAAGTATGAGGCATGTTAAAATATGTTTATTCTCAGCTTACTACCAATTGCATGAGCATCTAGCATATTTTGTCTACGTTTCATAGCATCCAAATCAAATATACCCAAGAACTATACAAAAAATATTTGGAAACATTTTTTTTACCAATCTACATCTTTCTGGTAAATAAATACGGTAATGTTTTGTTGCTTTCTCAGCATAAGCAAAGTATCTGAAGTTATTTGGAACTCTTTTATGCAGTCAATTAATACAGAAGATAGCATTCTTTGAAACCGATTTAATTATAATTTATATTAATTGGCACAATTAATTGAAAGCTATAAATGCATAAATGCAGATTAGCATAACCACAAAGTTAATAAGCTAGCAATAAAAAATTAAACAGGAAAAAGAAAGGGAAAAATGTGCCTGAGTAAAAAATTGTCCCGTATGCACAAAAAAAGAAGAAGTTGGTTGTATTAACTTAATTGCACTTTGTTTAATTTGAGCTTCTACTGATTTATTAGAACAGGACATTCAAGCTCATGTAAACAGCTAATATCAGCTGCATTAACTATTTATTAAGAAAGTTATTCACTTGGAAACTAGAGATATTCTCTGCACAGCCTTTGTGGAGCTTCAGAAGTAGCTGTTCTGACCCAGCTCCCCAAACATGACCAACCTGAAGTTAACTCAAAGATTCCTTTATTAGGAGCCCCAGCAGCCCCAGCAAAATGTTTCTCTCTCACCACAGGTCTGTCTGGCAGGGAGATGAATAGTTGTCTGCCACATCTATTCATCTCCGCCCCCTGCCTTTTATTGCCAGAGCTAGGGTGGGGCTTTGTAGCAGTGGTGGCTCTTCCGGCCCAAGGATCGGTCCATAGATTTCCACTGCTTTCCTTTCCTTTGCCTTCTACGCATCCGTGCATCAGGCACTGGGCCCAGCTATTCCTCCTCTTCCTCATCAGCCACCTCCATACCTGGGTGCTGTTGACTCTCCATCTGAGGGCTGGTGGATGGCCCAGGCTCCGCCCTCCATTCCCTCCTTCCTCTCAGAGCTCTCAGGTTGCCTTGATGTTTATCCTGACCCCCATGCGTCCTCCTCATCTGATTCAGCTGCTGGAATGGCTGGCAGTAAGCCTTTTGTAATAGACTAATAATTATGATTTTGTCAATGCAAGATATAGGTGGTGGTCCAGAAATTTTGGGATTGCACCCAAGGAATCTTTTACTATTGGTACTACCGTTGCTTTCTTTTGCCATAGTCATTCTACTTCTATTTATAGGTCATTATATTTTTATTTTTATTTTTCTCCACTTCTTTATCTTCTCGTCTGTTGTTTTCAGGTACTGCCCCATCCACTATCCAAACTTTTTTTCTCTTTCCTTTCAACATTTATTACATTCAGGGTTTTATGTGGTAGGTGTTTATCTGTCCAAACTTTAAAGTCCTAGAACACTTTAGCTTCTTCGTTTTCCATTATTTTGTCTATGTTATATCCTACCAATTCTTGCTTGGAGACAATTGATATTTGTTCTATTTGAAAGTGCCTTTTTTCAACAGGAACATAAAGATGTAAAATATTTTTCAATTGCCTCATTATTATGAAATGATTTTTAAATAAAATTGATTAATTTCAGAATACAGAAACTCATAATAGAAAATACAGAAACTTGATGACGGGATCAGGATTTTCCTGTCAAACCATATTTTTCACACTATTTTCCCCGTGTATTGTCCTTAATATCACTGGAGAAAGCAATTATGTTGTCTAGAGTTAGTGGTAAAAGGAAACCAGGCCACCAAAGAACACGATAGTTGGACACCATTAAAGTTCACATCAGCCAGTGCATAGAAAAAAAGAAGAGAAAGAAAGATTTCAAGATCGGGCCCCTAGAATCGCCAAGAGTCAGACATGACTTTAATGGATTATATCATCATGTCCTTAATAAAATTAGGAAACACAATATCATAATATTTTTGTCCCCTGCACATGTGACTATGCATGAATATCGGCCATATTTCATTTCATTGTTTGTAGTGAACCTCCGTGGTTATCATATTTTTCAGAGTATAAGACACACTGGAGTATAAGACGCACCAAGATTTTGAAGAGGAAAACAAGGAAAAACAATACTTTTTGACCTCCCTGCATCTGGTTTTTGTCCTCCCTGGCCCCCGGGAGCACTCTGCAGGCCTCCCAAATCCTCTGTATACCCCTGTTTTTGCAAAAAATGGGCCCATTTTTGGCCTCCCAAACCTGCCACTCATCCCGTTTTTGCTATCCCCAGCCCCCAGGAGCACCTTGCAGGCCTCCCAAACCCTCTGCACACCCTACCTGTTTTGGCTAAAATGGGACTCATGGGGTGGGTTTCGGGTGTATAAGATGCATCAACCTTTCCACCCTCTTTTAGGGGGGAGGAGTGCGTCTTATACTCCAAAAAGTATGGTAGTTATAATCTTATAGGAGAGTCAATGCTTTCCAGATCAAAACAAACTGCCTGGCCTTTCTCAAGTTTCCTCCAGAATTCCTACAATCAATATGTTCACCTGGCAAAAGTGAGATCCCAGAAACATTTTATCCTTAAGTATCTTTAGCAAGTCAGTTAGGGAATGCTGCATTCCTCTGGGCCACCTGGTCAAGATATTCTGTTCTTGGCTTCATCAGAATGTATAACATTAATAATAGTGCCCTTAATAGTCTTTCTATATTCTATGCTCTTGAGAAGGACAGTCATCACATCTGTCTTGGCAACTGCCGACATGCCTCTCAGCGAAAGTGCAAAAATGTTCTTGGCCACACTCCAGGCAGGTAACCAAGAAAGTCCTCCTGATAATCAAAGATCCTGTAATCACCTGCTCCCAGTTCTAGTAATAGCATTAACCTAGCAATTATCTGGATATAAATTATAGAGGAATGCCACAGGCTGCCAGCATCCATCTGAGTGCAATGCCATCATGGCCTGAAGAATGAAAGCTACTATATAGAGAGATCATTTTCTTACAACCATGGAAAAAGTTTTCCTTAGGGCACAGATTGGCTGGAATGCAAAGTTCTGTAAAGAGCTGTACGTGGCTAATGCAGCCTCATCTTCGGAGTTTTTACCCAACTCCTTAACACATTTCACTTTTTTTGACCAAAGGGAACTTCTCAAAAGCAGATTATGATGGATACACTTTTAAACTCTTTTTCTGCTCCTAAAATGGTTATTTGGATCCTGCCTCAAGACAAATCAGATTATTTCAACAAGATTTGTTACTGAGCAATGATAAAAACTGATCAGATCTGTGCTATTTAATCCAATGCCTTTGTCATAAAGTCCAAGTAAGCAGTGGCCCTACCAGAATGTACAATTTATAAAGAAGCTGTATATGTTTTATTGTCAGAATAGATACACAAGTAGCAAAGAGCGTATGTTAAAATTGTAGTAAGTTGGTATACAATTGCTCTCTGACAGCCCCAAAATGGAAAATCTGATGGTCTAGAACAGCCTTCAGAAGAATGCTGCTGTTTTTATTCATACATGGCATATTTACTAAGAAAAGAAAATTGGCAGTATTCATTCTGAAAGTTTCTTCCACAATACCTCATCCTTAAAATTGGGTAAAAAGCTGTAGAGGTCTAGAGGTATGCTTTGAAATGAGGTGACCCTGGAAGATGACACCTTTTTTTTCAGTATGCCAACCATGCATTTCATTTGATCAAAAGAAACTTTGAAAAACTGAAGCTAGGTGAAACACAGAACCGAGTTGTTTACCAGGAATAAAATAAGGAGGCAAAAACATTAAATTTAATCCACGTCCATTTGCAAAGGGGGGAAGAATGTTTTGATGGTTTCAACTTCACATTGAATTGTGTTTGCAAATATTCTGGAAGTCTTTTCCTTTTTTCCAATGGCATGATGATTTCATAGGCATCCCTGGGAATGGGGGAAATGATGAAATGTATATGCCAACATTTCTGCAAGCTACATGAATTATGAACTTGTGTCCAGTGGGACATAAGTACAGAAGGCCAGGAATTGGATCATGATACTGCAATTGAATGTTGTATCATTTTTTGCAATTGTGGTTTGTACCGAACACATATGGATATACCACTTTGATCCTAGTTGACTAGTTGGCAGTTGCTGTAATCAAAACATTGCACCTCAAATAAAACTATTAGAAGATTTGATGCAATATAGATTTACCAGTAATTATATTTGTAATGAATGGCTGTGAAGGGAGGGGTAACAATGTACTGTAGATGGAAAGGGTCTTGGTTTTCCCTATCATGCTCTTCAACCCTACCTACCCCTAACTTCTGGTTATATGTTATGTACTACTTTCTAGCTGACATTATCAATGTTCCTGGAAGAAAGAATAGAATAGAATAACAGAGTTGGAAGGGATCTTGGAGGTCTTCTAGTCCAACCCCCTGCCTAGGCAGGAAACCCTACACCGCTTCAGATGTTATCCAACATATTCTTTAAAACTGCCAGTGTTGGAGCATTCACAACTTCTGGAGACAAGTTGCTCCACTGATTAATTGTTCTAACTGTCAGTTCTAACTTGCTTCTCTTCTTGACTAGTTTCCACCCATTGCTTCTTGTCCTGCCCTCAGGTGCTTTTGAAAATGGTTTAATTCCCTCTTCTTTGCAGCAGTCCCTGAGATATTGGAATACTCCCACAGTGAGATATGTCTACAATGTCCTTTTTATCAAACTAGTTGTCAGGGTTCCAAATAACATCCAATGTGCCTGCTTGGAAACCAAATCAATAACCCCAGATTACTCTATTCCCGCTGCTGTCTGGGAGCTTGATGATGAAGTCCATTGTGATCTCTTCCCATGGTCGGCTAGGGCTGGCCACTTGTTGTAGTAGCCCATGGGGCTTCCCCGGCCGTGTTTTCATCATTGTGCAAGTCACACAGCTTTTTACATAATCTTCCACCTCCAATTTCATCTTTGGCCACCAAAATTGATGCCTGGCGAGGTGGAGCGTTTTTAGGAATCCAAAGTGGCCTCCTAGTTTTGCAGCATGGCTTCACTGTAGAACTTCCAGCCTCAACCCCGCAGGGACGTACAGTTTGGACCCCTTCCAGGCTAAGCCATCTTTCATTGTTAGGATATCCTTGTTATTGTTGAGGCACAGGTCTTCTGGGAGCGCCAATTTCATCACTGTCATCAGCTTATCCTGGCTTCGGGTGGTCACTTGGGCCACCTTTTAGTGGGAGGATGAAAAGATGGGGTGAACAACTTCTTCCTTTTTACTGTCGTACTGCGGTTTTCTCGACAAAACATCCATCACCAATTTTTTTGCTTGTTGGATACTTAGGGGTTTTGTCTCTGCTGCAGGTGCTGCAGGTTCTGGGTTCAATCATCCCTGGTTGGCCCTTTGGCTCCACAGGTGGTAGCGGCCCAAATGTGATAATCAATTTCCTACCACCATCTTCCCACTTTATCATAGGTGTTCACTTGTCAAGCCATGCAAGCCCCAAGATAATTAATTCTGGCATCTTTGATTAATCTGAGGAGCTCATAGAGGCGGCCTACTTGTAACTTTACCAGTTCGGTCATTAGCGTGGCTGGGGTCCCCCCAACTAGCATTCCATCTATCTGCTCAACCAAAATGGGAGGGGCTAGAGGTCTTGTGCGTATGCCTAGTTGCTTTACATTCAACATACTGATTTAGCATCGGGTGTCCACGACTGCTTCAACTTCCCCTTTCACCCCCGTTTCGGGTACTTGGAGCTTGGCTTGGATGGCAAAGGGACAGATAGGTGCACTCACCATCGGGTCATCTACACTATTCTCTTCCTCTGAGGTTTCTCCATTGGTTGGACTTTTCATCACCTTAGGTTGGGGATCAGCTTTCAGAGGTTGTTGACCCAGATGACTCTTTTCTGGTGGCTTCTGGGGCCTTCTCTTTACTGCACTGGCAGTTGGTGCATGCATTTGTGAGATTGGGGGTGGAGCCAGACACTCTGACACTCTGTGGCCAAGTTGACAGCAATGGTGGCATTTATTGCCCCTCCCCCCCTTGAGGGAAGGAACCCATTTGTATCTCTAAACTTAGGAACCGCCTTGTCATGTTGTTCCGCTATCCATCCTGCAGCTTCCTCCTCATTCATCCCTTCTGCCATTGTCGAGAACATTTTTCTGTTGGAAGGTGGAGTAAGAGCCTGTTGGGGCATTGCAGGTGGGATTGGACTCAATTGGGGGGGTCAATCTCTGGGTTGTCCCCTGCCCAATTATTTGACATGGTGCCATCTGCTGAGGGAAGGAAGACGCCCACTGGTATCTTTCCCATCCATGACCTGGGAAGAAAGCCCATCCCGGTGGTGCTTGACTCACAGGCTGCAGCCCAAACATCGGTGGCTGGCTAGGGAGACATGTTGCCCAAGCCTCTTTCTGCTGGCTGGATTGATTTCCCCATGTTGATGGGGGATCTGTCTGTGGCTCAGCTGCAGGATAATGGGTCATTTCACTTATTGCTGTGTGGAAGGAGTAAAAATCTCCACTCCAGTATGGTGCAGAGCCTTTGCTAGGGAAGGAGGGTGGGTTCATTCACGTTTGGCTGCACAAGTTGGTCTGGGAGGCTCCAATCATCAGATCGGCTACTGGGTGATTGCTTTTGTCCTCTCCAGCTGTGTTGAAATAGCCTTTTCAACACCCCCCCCAGCTCTGACCGCATGTCTCCAGAAACCATAAATGTCCAGTTTTCCTCCTCCACAGATTCCTTTGCAACTTTGGAAGGTTTGCAGAAAAGTGACCCGTCATCTGCTTCTATTACATGGGCTCTATCTTCATCTTCGCTGATACTGACCCGGGTCGGGTCAGTGATGGGAGTCAGCACCCCTCCCAGCACCTCGTGCAAGGGTAGCTGGTGAAATATTTTAAGGGAGATTCAAGTTAATGTCATGGTTCCAAATAACATCCAAAATTAAATCAGAGTTGAAGGCAAAGTATTGCTCAAAGTTCCAATTTATTAAGAGAGTCATGTTGGCAAACCCGAATCTGAGCTTCCTGAGTTTTCCCCACCCAGTTGAAAGTTCATGATCTTGCCCCACACCAACAAGTCCATCACATGGTCCAATCTTCCACTGCCATGCTGGCAGTTCCACCCATCCAGTTCCAGTCAGGTGCAGAGGTGTAAAGACAAAGGATGACCTTGGATTCTAGAAAGGAATTTTATTTTGGCAACATCACATTCTACTCCTTACTATTCCCCCTCCCAATCCCCCACTAATGAAACAGCATAGTAGAATAAAACATTAGTGTGGCAGGCCAAAGATTTCCAAAAGGAACTGGCTGCAGGCCTGACACTAGACATACCCAGTTCCTGTAACTGTTCTTCATATGTTTTAGCCTCCAGTCCCCTAATCATCTTTGTTGCTCTTCTCTGCTCTCTTTCTAGAGTCTCAACATCATTTTTTACATCATGACGACCAAAACTGGATGCAGTGTTCCAAGAGTGGCCTTACCAAGGCATTATAAAGTGGTATTTAACACTTCACATGATCTTGATTCTGTCCCTCTGTTTATGCAGCCTAGAAGTGAGTTGGCTTGAGATGTCCTTGTTAGGCTCTTCCTTCTTGACACTACATTGTGATAGAGAGAGGATTCTCACAGCTAAAGCAACTTATCCATAAACTGGGCACAATGGTGATGGTGAGGATAGTTAATAGTAATACTAATAATAAGAATAAAAGCAAACAAACCCAGCAGCATCATATCCTGGCCATAATTGTTTTAAGGTATGTGGCCTTTGAGCAACAGCCTTTTCCCTTGTAAGAAGTAAAGCATCATTTTAAAAGTCAATTCTACTGAATTTAAGGAAAAAGAAAATTTCCTTTTAGCTTACCAAAATATCAAACATGTGGATGATATAAGGCATTTAGCACTAATAAAAGTATAAATAGCATTTGAAACAACAATCTTAAATAGAATGATATGGGAAGAGATGTGGGATTTCAAGTAACATATAGATAGATAGGATAAAACACATAAGATGGAAGTTTTCTGAAAGATAATCTCTTTTTGATAGAAAAATCAGAGGTAATTACCATGAGATAGTCACAGACTGTTTCCAAGCGGCAGACTAGCATACCTAAAAATAATGTAATCTGAACATAGATCTTAGCATAAAAACCTCACTTTACTTCTGAAAGGAGGAATTTCCTCTAAGCTCACTTCTCCAACAAATAGATGATTAATCCTTGATTCATATAGACTGCAAACTTTGCTTGAAGCTTTAGGAGCCACTCTTAACTCCAGTTGATTCCCTGGAGATTTCTGGGACATGATTCCGCGTCTTTTCTCTCATCCCGCCCAGAGATCCTCAGCTCCTTTCTATGGAGTCAAGTTTTATTGTATCGGCCTAGAGTCTTTGACTTATCCCCACCTAAGATTCCTTTTTCTCGCCATCCAGGCAGTTGTTTTGATTCCAAGTGCAACTCTTCTTCACCTCCTCATTGTGGGAGTAGCTTTGTTCAGCTTTGCTCTCATCATAGTTCCTTCCACCTGTGTAGATTAGCCTGTGCTTCTCCTAGATCACAAGACTGTTTCCGATTTCTGTCTTGTCTCTTCCTTTCCAGCAATCTCTCTCCTTTTCCCAGATCTTCTTCCTCCAATCTCTTGCAGGCAATCGGATTCCTTTCAGCTCTCACTTATCTCTCTCCCTTTTGTTGCAAAACAAAGGTTTTTTGCCAGCAAAATAAGGCACTTAAGGGAACCTGTTTAGCAAACCTGGGCAAATCCATTTAAGGGGTGATTTTGATATTGATATGCAATCAACACAGAGGTGGGTTCCTACCAGTTCGCACCTATTCGGTAGAACCGGTTCGTCAAATCTACCGAACCGGTTAGAAGAGATTCCACCAGTGGACCCGGAAAGCAGGCCACACCTATAGAAGAGGTTCCAAAATTTTTTGAAACCCACCACTGCCCCCCGCCAGACTGACACACAGAGAAAGAGAAAGAAAGGAAGAAATAAATAAAGAAAAAAAGAAAAAAGAAAGAAAGAGTGAGAGAGAGATGAAAGAAAAAAGGGACAGAGACAAAAGGAAGGAGAGAGAGAGGGAGAGAGAGAGAAAGAAAGAAAGAAAGAAAACACATGGCCGGCAAGCCATTCCCACCAGGTCACATGGCCGGCAAGCCACTCCCACAAAGGAGGCCACACCTACAGAGTAGGTTCCAAAATTTTTTGAAAACCACCACTGAATCAACACCAGTTTTTCTGTTCAAGCCTGGAATTCTGTACTGCCCATCTAGTACAGTTTGTTTCAAGACAATTTGATATAGAATTTCAGGTTCAGTGGTGGTGAAATAATATACATGCTAACTATTAAAAGAGAAAAAACACATTTAACCTTTGTACTAATCATTATGGAAAATGGTGTTCAAGTTTATTTTTCACTTTTCAATGTTAGGATCATTATTAACAAGAGGGCAATGTCCTCTTTTTCGGCCAATATATTAGCTTTTTATCCTGGGAAAAATATTCATCTGATCCAATAGTGGCAGTCCAAATTTTAGGTAAGCAGGTAATATTGTGTGCCCTAAGTACTTTTTTTCATTCATTCATTCCCCAAGGAAACCAGTGTTCTAGCTAGCAACATTCCAAGAAATAACAGGAAAACTTCATCTACTTATTCCATCTAGTAGGGTTTCCATTAGATACTAATGAGAATTATCTGCTGTGATTCTTCCTTTTTAGATGGCATAGAATTAATATGTGACTCCAAAACTATCAGGATGGTTATTATCTACAGTACATCAGAAGTGGTATTCAGCCAGTTCTGACAGGTTCCGGAGAACCGGTAGCGGAAATTTTGAGTAGTTCGGAGAACCGGCAAATAAGCTGGCCCTGCCCCTGTTGCCTCCCAGCCGATCTTCCTTGAACAGGAGAACAGAGCTGGAAAGCAGGTTAATGGGGTCGGGAGGGAATGGGGATTTTGCAGTAACCTTCCCCCAGGAGTGGGGAGGAAATTGGGATTTTGCAATATCCTTTCCCTGCCATGCCCACAAAGTCACACCACGTCCACAAAGCCATGCCCACAAAACCAGTAGTAAAAAAATTTGAATCCCATCACTGCAGTACATCAACATATAAATGAATTCCCTTATTAAAAAGATTGCTTATTAAGTATAACATTGTTTTTAAATATCTGTTCTGCTTTCAAACTGTGTGAGATTCTCCATTTGTTTGCATTTTGTATGTCTGTTTATATATACGTCCCCCAGATTTCAATGGAAGTTTCTCCTATGTGTATAAAGGTGGTATCCAAAGATTGTTCTCAAACTTTTTGGTTTGTATTAGCAGTAGGATCCAAAAGTCAAGATGCTGGTTGCAGCCACACAATTGAACCTTCAGCCTTCAGTCAGGAGGTTGTGGATTCTATCTCAACTTTTTATTTTATCCACCCACCCCTTCTTGAATAGATTTACTCTGTCATTGTAATAATCACCTTTAGCTACTGTTCTTGAAATTCTGAGAAGTGGATTTCACCTGCTTAAATTTTTAGGAATCAGAAGTAGAGTTTGAGGCTACTTTGGCGGTTCCACCACAAATGCGCGAACGACAAAAGCGCACCTGACTAAACCGTGGTGACAAAACCGCGCCGACGAATGAGCGCTGAAGCGCGCCGACAACAGCGCGCCGACAGAAGCGCGCTGTAACCCTAACCCTAAACCTAACCCTAAACCTAACCCTAAACCTTACCTTAACTTAAATCGCGCTTCTGTCGGCGCGCTGTTGTCGGCGCGCTTTTGACATCGCGCATTTGTCGGGTCACGGCTTTGGCTGCATAATTTAAGCCACCGTCCAAGACCTCTGTTTCACAACTAGAATTCTTGGACTCGTTGCCATTTTGTGTTAATATAGAAAAGGCATTTAAATGGGTTTAGAGAGAGAGAATTATTTCATTATTAAGGTGATGTCCAGGTGAGACTACTTTTAGTCAGTTGTTAGGAGGGGAAATGTCGGGAGCTTAAAAAAAATGTATAATCCTTCAGGACAGATCAGATGGTTGATCCTACTGCAATGCAGTTAGATTGCAAAATAAAATTAAACCTTATCTGCTTAAATTCATGAAGTAATTTTTGAATCTAAATGTCGATTCAAAAGTACTGAGTTGCTGGGACATTTATAACATTTAACTTAATAGGCAGCCATGCCATTATGGAAAACTGTTATCAGCCAAAAGAAATAAATTACTTGCTCTAATAACCTTGGTTAAAACTTATCACTGGTCTGTGAGAAAAAAAATATTCTAAATTCCATGCACACTGTCAAAACAAATCTGAAATGGTCCAATAGAGCAAGATGTTGTAATAACATTCCAATAATTAGAAAAATCCCCACTCATTACTGTAGATTAGAAGGAAAAGGTTCATTTTAAAACTATTTGTACCATTTTATTCGCTACAACAAATTCTAACAAGTAAAAAATATAACTTACATTTGTTTGAAAAATCACTAGAAAAAAAATAGGTCTGTTTTAAACAGGGAGAAAAAATCAGAGTCTCCCTTTAGGAAGGAATAATAATTATCTAATTTAATTCAGACATGGGCCATCCAGATTAGTCCATCCAGATTTGTTGGTGCATGGAACATTTTGCACACATGTATACTATCAAACTCTAAATAAAGAAACTTTCATTTATTGTGCACCCCTTCCCAATTTTCTCTTGAGATTGGGTGAAGCTACCAGCATAGGGCTGTAGTAAAAAGATACTGTCAGTGTTCCAAATATCATGCAGAATTAAATCAGAGTCCAAGGCAGAGCTATCCTTAAAGTTCCAATTTAATAAGACAGACATGTTGGCATCGTGCTGTGGAATCCCAATTCTGGACATTACATC
The DNA here is from genome assembly GCF_051295495.1 of Thamnophis sirtalis. Classification (NCBI taxonomy): domain Eukaryota; kingdom Metazoa; phylum Chordata; class Lepidosauria; order Squamata; family Natricidae; genus Thamnophis; species Thamnophis sirtalis. The sequence goes on from NW_028261381.1 coordinate 29,265,826, forward strand.
GGATTCCCACCCAATTGAAAGTTCATGATCTTGTCCCCACACCCACAAATCCATCACATGGTCCAATCTTCTTCCATGCTGGCATCTCCACCCAGCTGCTTCTGGTCAGGTGCAGAGGTGCGGAGACAAAAGATGACCTTGGGCTTCTAGAAAAGAATGACAACAACACATTCCACCATTCTACTCCTTTCTATTCCCCCCTCCCAACTACTACACTAATGAAACAGCATAATGAAATAAGAGAGAGTGTGGCAGGCCAAAGATCCTAAAAGGGATATAACTGCAGGCCTGACAGATACATCTCATGGTCATCCAGATGTTTGCTACCAAAAATATTAGTCCTAAAATTGGGAGATGCTAGAGCAGGGGTGTCAAACTGGATGAAGGCCACACCCATCCCAGCTCAGTGAAGGAGGGAAATGTCACAATACGTCATGTGACGGCAACACGACGCCGCAAGTTTGTCACCCGTGTTCTAGAGAGAAACATGCAGATGGGGGGAGAGGGAAGGAAATTCCTATTGTGCCTGCAGACATGATTCAGATTTTTTGTAACTAAAATGACTGGTTTGGTATCAATTGAATAATAGAACTACAGGTAGTCCTTGACTTACAACAGTTCCTTTAGTGACTGTTCAAAGTTACAATGTCACTGAAAAATATGACTTATGACTGTTTTCTGCAGTTACAACCTTTGTAGCATCCCCATGATCAAAATTCAGAGGCTTGGAAACGGACTCACATTAATTGCAGTGTCCTAACAGGGTCATGTGATCCCATTTTGCAAGCTTCTGACAAGCAAAGTCCAAGGGGAAGCCAGATTCACTTAACAACTGGCTTACTAACATATCAACTGCAGTGATTCACTTAACAACTGTGTCCAGAAAAGTTGTAAAACGGGGCAAAACTCACTTAACAAACGTCTCACTTCACAACAGAAATATGGGGTTCGATTACAGTCTTAAGTCAGATACTACCTGTATGATACATGCCTAAAGATTTTCAAACATGAACTGAGCTAGTTACTAAAGACAGACCTCTCAACAGAGTAGAAAATCATACTTGCTTTCCCAAATTCAAAAAAAGTCCCAAAGGGATATGAAAAGGGCAGCCTTTGGCACTGCCCTTTACCATTGCTCCGGTGGTATTTATAGGATCATACCCCGTAAACCACCAGAATAAATTCTGCACAAAGATAAAAAAAGGACTTGCCAGCAGGCAAAGCTGCATCTAATTGGAAATTGGCTTTTATTCAGGCCTGTAACCTTTTTCAAAAAAAAAAATCATCATCATCATCTCCCCGGTATTCTACTACAGTCATCATTTTTGTCCTGACAAATGGCCAATTTAATCCTGAATTGACAAATTCAGTCCATATTAGATAGTAAGTGCTCCTGGGCATGTTCTCTCTACATTTTAACAAGCAATTTGAAGCCAATATAAGGGCAAGCCACTTGTCTTGCAGTCTATGAGCCAATAAAGCCTGAATAGCAATGGCCTAATTTCCAGGAAAAATAAAATACTGCATTAAAACATATATTACAGCAGGTAACACAATGCATGCAGATATCCCAGCTTTCCATAGATTGATAATGTTTACATAGGCTTCCAGTAATCATTAACAGTGAGGGGCTCAACTCAAGATTTATGGCTGTCCTACTCGTGCCAACAAGGAGGGTCTACTTCGGATCCCATCGGTCAAAGAATCTGGATCCATCTGTCGGGATCCAGAAGAAGAACCTTTTTTAGGTGGCCATGGATCCATCTAGTAATCCCAGGAATTAGCAATCCCAACCCTTTGAGAAGAGGAAATTTGCTTTCATCAAACACTCTTTTCTTAGACTCAGCCCTCCATCAAAAAAAAAAAAACTGCAGATGACGATACTGATTTTGGAAAAGACCTGTGATAAAGTTTACTGTATTTTTCAGAGTATAAGATATGCCAGAGTATAAGCAGCCAAGGTGGCGCAGTGGTTAAAAGCAGCACTGCAGGCTACTGCTAGATCAGCAGGTCAGCGGTTCAAATCTCACCGGCTCAGGGTTGACTCAGCCTTCCATCCTTCCGAGGTGGGTAAAATGAGGACCCAGATTGTTGGGGGCAATATGCTGACTCTCTGTAAACCGCTTAGAGAGGCCTGAAAGGCCTATGAAGCGGTATATAAGTCCACTGCTATTGCTATTGCTATTGCCTTTTCCCCCCCTAAAAGAGGGTGAAAATTTGGGTGCGTCTTATACACTGAATGTAGCCCCGCCCACCCACTAGCTCACACCCTTTGGCCTCTGCCTCCCAGCAATTTACCTTCTTGCAGCAAGTGGGGAAAATGGGGCTTGGGGAGGCAGCAATAGGCTATGGCAATCCCTGATAATAGGGAGACCCATGCTGAAATTGAAAGTGAAACTTGTTGTTTGCTGGCAAGAGGCAAATTGCTGGGAGGCAGAGGCAGATTTTTTTTCTTGTGCTAATCAGGTTGTTTGCTGTTTGCTGCAAGGAGGTAAGTCAATAACTATAAATGCCTATAGAATTATTAGACTTATTTTTTAAAGACTGCTTTATTATTGTTCTAGACAACTTAACAAAATGAAGGAACTTATTAAAATAAATGCTTGATCTGAAGAGGCCCAGTACTATTGTATCTCCTTTTAAATAGCAGAGAATAACTATGCTTCCAGAAAACCACATCAATTTTAACAGCATCTGTACAAGTATAGTCTAAAATGTAACACCAAAAACAGTGTATATCGTCTGTACTGTTTGCTGTTTGTTGCAAGGAGGCAAATTGCTGGGAGGCAGAAGCAGATTTCCTCCCCCTTGTTTTCCTCCCCAAAACCTAGGTGCGTCTTATACTTCGGAATGTCTTATACTCCAAAAAATACCATAATTTATAGGTAGTCCTTGGGTAACGGCCATCCGGTTTAACAGCTGTTAAGGGTCACACTGCAAACGTAGGCTTAGCACCGATTCTTTTACACACAAGTTGTACTTGTCCCAGCACCCCCCCCCACATATATATATATATGTTTGTGTGTGTGTGTGTGTTTGTGTGTGTGTGTCTTGTGTGTGTGTGTCTTGTGTGTGTGTGTGTGTGTGTGTGTGTGTGTGTGTGTGTATTTGTGCTGATAAATAAATAAAGGGAGACTAGTATAGATCTATTTCAAGCTATTTAGCTCTCATCAGCTAGCCATACCCTTACTGGGATATATATATATATACCATTACCCCACCCAGCTCCACCCACAACTCTACCCAGATGACACCCACCCACCATCACCAATCACCATGACCCACACCCTCAGCCACACCCCCACTCAGTGTCATCATAGCCTTTTTTCTGGTTAGCCGCATCCGAGCAAAAGAGTTACATCAGAGTAGGCAGTTGCACCCGAGTAGAAGAGCCACATGCAGCTACAGGCTCAATCGACATCAGAGAGGCAACATCAACGTGGCAGTGTTAGTGGCGTGTAAGCATGGCCGAGCGGGCATGGTGATGGAGAGGGTCCCCCTGGATGGCAGCAAAATTAAAGGAAAAGTCAGCAGGAAGTCACACGTTGGAAACACGTGACATGATTTATGACCATGGATAATTCACTTAGCGACCACAGCAGAGCTGACATCATAAGCTCTGACATCAGAGCCGTAGTGGCACAGTGGCTAGAATGCAGTACTGCAGGCTACCTCCGGCTGACTGCAGTTTGGTAGTTCGATTCTCACGCACTCAAGGTTGACTCAGCCTTCATCCTTCTAAGGTCAGTAAAATGACCCAGATTGTTGAGGGCAACAGGCTGACTCTGTAAACCGCTTAGAGAGGGCTCTGAAGCACTGTGAAGCAGTATATAAGTCTAAATTCTATTGCTATTTCTATAAGTTGGGCATGCTCACATGATCATGTGGTTTTTATTTAACGGCAATGTCATTTAGCAATGGAATTGCCAATCCCAACAGCAGTTGTTCATTGAAGACCACCTATATAGATAAAAAGAATTTACATCCTTGAAATCGATCAGAATAAATAGTAGGTAGAACTTCATAATCTGCATTTTGGAATCCCACTCACCAGTTAGAAAACATTTGGGAGAGGAAACCATTGCTCTGGGGGCCCAGGTACAATTTGTTGAAGATTTCTGATTTTCCCAGTGAAACTGTCTTACGCAGGCAATGTCTCACAGGAATCTCATGCCAGAGAGCAGCTGCGATCCAAGTTGATGGCTGATGTGATAAATTGCAAGGCTCAGTTACAGAGGCAACTTCCTAAACTCAGAATGAAAATTCAAAGCGTGTTCTTCGTGTCATGTCAGGGAATTCTCCAGAAATGGTTTTGTCTTGTTATCCCACAGGTCCCGTAGAGGTGAGGCTAGAGGGATATGAGAAAAGCAAGCATGATAAGCCTAAATAAAGAGCTCATCTCTGTTCTTCTCCCACTGCTACATCCCAGTGGTTACTTAAAGGAAGCAATTTTTCACATATCAACTGTAATCAGATCAAACGCTGGAACTTAACGGAAAGCTGCACAGTTTAGCATGTTTCCTTGAAAACCAACCTTAGGGGAAATGTATTTAGGAGAATTTCTTTTTCGGAAATCCATAAAGCTTCCATTTTTCCACTCTGCCAAAAAATGTATGGTTAGAGTTTCTTCCCAATCACTATCATTATTTCTGATGCCAATTTAGTTTTTCTGTTGCTAAAAAGCTCCCGGCGAGAAGTTGAAGCATCAATTCCAATTTTTCCCCAGCTTATTTTTAGAAAACCCGTCCCTATCATTTCTTCTTAGTGAGCTTAATGAGCTAAGTCATGCAATGCTGATATCACAAGAGCTACTTTGGGTGGCTGTAATTTTAAAAATACTGTTCCGTGAGTCTTTCTTAACCTTTTAAACGCTACATGAAATCTTTATGGTAGCTAATTTGCAGGGCTGACTTTGCTATGAGCTTTTGTTTCACACGTCTTTACGTCCCCCATAAAAAAATGAACTTTCTCTTTTTTCTTCCTCTATCATGGGTGTCAAACTGGCGACATCACACGCAGGCCACCCCCACCCCAGCTCCATGAAGGGGAAAAACGTCATGACAGCAACGTGACGCAGCGAGTTTGACACCCGTGTTCTAAATACTGCTAGGTCGTGGGTTCAAATTAGGTGAATTCCTTAATTGTTTTGCAGTATTGCAGGCTAATTCTGCTGACTGCCAGCAGTTCGATTCTCACTGGCTCAAGGTTGACTCAGTCTTCCATCCTTCTGAAGTCGGTAAAAGGAGGACCCAGATTGTTGGGGACAAGATGCTGACTCTGTAAACCGCTTAGAGAGGATTGTAAAGCACTGTGAAGCCTAAGTCTAAGCACTATTGCTATCAGTCCCAATAGGATAAAAACAGTCCCATGGTGCCTCTAGTGGGCAATGAAAATGTAACCAATACACATTATATAAGCTGTGTAAAAATTGAGAAACTCTCTCCTGCCACTAAGAAGGGGAAAGTCATGTGAAACCCTGTTCAAAGGGGCATGACCTAATGCATACCATCTATAGCGCTCTGCTCTGAGAGCTTGAGGGAAAATGGAGTGTATATATATTCTGATAGACTGGTTATTTCCTGCTATTTTCCAGGCTTGAATCCCAAATGACAGCTGACATTCAAACCATCTTACAGCTGTTGCAGAGACAGTCAGCCCTCATCCCACCTGCTTATAGCATGGTGATGGCAAATGCAGATTACCAGAAACCAGCTGTCCGGCTATTGCGACGTCTTCATCCCATCGCATCAATTAAAACAGATCGAAGCTTCAGTCCTTCACAGGTAAGGCATTTCCAAAGGGATAGGTTTACATCATTTAAAGCTTTATTCTCTCGTGGGAAACAAAATGTTCTTCATATAAATCCGTATGGGAAAAGCAGCACAAGTGGATTGGACCAGATGCTGTAGGACAGAGGTGTCAAACTCAAGGCCCCCAGACAGATCCGGCCTGTGGAGTGCTTAGATTTGGCCTGTGTGCCCACCCTGGAAACAGCGAAGGACCAGCCCACGGTGCCTCTACCGGCAAAAATGGAGCTTGGGAGGGCCACTAGGCCACAATAGCCTCCTGCAACCTTCTGCTAGTGAAAATGGAGCTCAGGGAGGCCCCGCACAACCCACCCATGCTCTGTTTTCAGCTGCGATGACTTCCTGGAGCCCTCTGCCAGTGAAAACAGACCTCGAGGAAGCCACACGCAGGCTCCGTTTTCACTGGCAGAGGGCTTCAGGAGGCCATCACAGAGAAAACAGACCTTCGATGAGTGACATCGAGCCGACCATGTCCACCCTGGCCACACCCTCCCAGCCCCCCTGAGGTCAAACACAACCCTGATGCAGCCCTCAATGAAATTTGAGTTTGACACCCCAGCTGTATAAGATGATCAGGCTGAGCTCAAGGGAGGGATAAAACATGTCATCAGCCCGGAGTCCCTTTGTGCCCATGAGAGAGCTATGACCAGCCCATCTTGAATTCCTTCTATTCCTAACTCCTGCTAATTTCCGTTGACTGTGAATAGTTCAGATTCTTGTACAACGCTTAAGCTCACAATACATCTTTATACACATTTGAACTGCCTGAATATCTTGATTTCCCTGAGTTTGACAGGAGCCTGTTTCCTGGATTGGCAAATTTATCCAGGAGGTGGACTAGCTGGACTTGAAGCAAGGGTGAAATTCAGGAAGTTCTGACAGGTTCTGGAGAGCCTGTAGCGGAAATTTTGAGTAGTTTGGAGAACCGGCAAATACCATATCTGGCTGGCCCCACAGTGGGGTCGGAATGTAGATTTTTCAGTATCCTTCCCCTGCCACGCCCACCAAGCCATGCCCACAGAACCAGTCGTAAAAAAAAATTGAATTTCACCACTGACTTGAAGGCAAGAGTCATGCCTTGGTTGTAAAAGAAATAGAGCCAAATAAAGGCTACTTTGATAAGCAGACTTCAAGTAGCCTTTTCATCCCTGCAGTTGTTTGAATTCATTGAATTGTTTTAATTCCTTCATTGGCCTTTGAAAGCTGAACTCAGGGAGGCCTCCTTCCTGTCTCTCTGCTTTGCTCGCCTGCATGTGACCTGGGAGAAGAAGTTCTTCCTTCAACTACAAAAGTGGCATCTGCATTCCAAAAGCTGTAAAGGGGAAGAAATCCACCTAAATGTCTTAAGTATTACAGCAGAGGTGGGTTCCTACCAGTTCGCACCAGTTCGGTAGAACCGGTTCGTCAAATCTACTGAACCGGTTAGAAGAGGTTCCACCAGTGGACCCGGAAAGCAGGCCACACCTACAGAAAAGGTCCCAAAATTTTTTGATGACACAGACAGACAGACAGACAGACACACACACACACACACACAGACTCACACAGAGAGAGAAAGAAAAAGAGAAAGAAAGGAAGAAAGGAAGAAATAAAAAAGAAAAAAGAAAGAAAAAGTGAGAGAGGTGAAAGAAAAAAAGGAAAAAGGGACAGAGAGACAAAAGGAAGGAGAGAGAGAGAGAGAGAGAGAGAGAGAGAGAGAGAGAACACATGGCTGGCAAGCCACTCCCACCAGGTCACATGGCCAGCAAGCCACTCCCACAAAGGAGGCCACACCCACAGAGTAGGTTCGAAATTTTTTTGAAACCCACCACTGTATTACAGGTAGCGTAGTCTTCGACTTACAACAGTTTACTTAGTGACTGTTCAAAGTTACAACATCACTGAAAAAAGTGACACAAATGTTTTTCACACAACCATTGCAACATTCCCGGCATGATCATGTGATCAAAAATGGTTGCCATGTACATGATCACCTTTTGCAACCTTCTGACAAAGTAAGTGGGGAGAAGTCAGATTCACTTAACACCCATGTTACTAAATTAAGATCTGCAGTGATTCACTTAGTAACTATGTCAAGAAAGATCATAAAATGGGACAAAATTCACTTAACAACTGTTTCACGTAGCAACATAAATTTTGGGCTCGATTGTGGATATAAGTCACGGCATTTGGAGTGCATTGATGTGTATCTGTTGCTCAGAAACATAGCGGATTACTTAATAGCAATAGCACTTAGACATATACCGCTTCACAGCCCTCTCTAAGCGGTTTTACAGAGTCAGCATATTGCTCCCAACAATCTGGGTCCTGATTTAACCAACCTTAGAAAAATGGAAGGCTGAGTCATCCTTAGGAAGATGGGGGCTGTTAGGATCGAACTGCTGGAAGGAGCAGTCAGCCTGCAATACGGATAGGCTTAAGATACAGAAGGATCTTGACAAATGCTATCTAACAAAATGAAATTCAATGGTGAAAAGAGTAAGGTTCTACATTTAGGCAAGAAAAACGAAATGCACAGCTACAGTATAGGTGGTACCTTGCTCAATAGTAGTAACTGTGAAAGGGTTCTTGGAGTCCTAATGGACAACCATTTAAATATGAGCCAGCAGTGTGCAGCAGCTGCCAAAAAAGCCAGCATGGTTCTAGGCTGCATAAACAGAGGGATAGAATCAAGATCACATGAAGTGTTAATGCCACTTTATAATGCCTTGGTAAGGCCACACTTGACAGTCAGAACAATTAATCAATGGAACGACTTGCCTCCAGAAGCTGTGAATGCTCTAACACTGGACGTTTTTAAGAAGATGTTGGATAACCATTTGTCTGAAGTGGTGTAGGGTTGCCTGCCTAAGCAGGGGGTTGGACTAGAAGACCTCCAAGGTCGCTTATAACTCTGTAATTCTATTCTATTCTATTCTATTCTATTCTATTCTATTGCCTTCTAACCACTGGGCCACCATGGGTCTTATAGATGAAGCACCTTTATTAAGCTTCTGATTTCAGCACTGCTGATTTTTAAACAAATTCTCCAGTAGTGTAAACTCGTTAAAAAAAAAAACAACCCACCAATGTTCTGCGCTGCTTTTTAATGCCAATAAACACCACGGAGCCATGTTTTTGTTGTTGTGTCTTCTCAGGGTCCCAAATTCTTGGATCTTGACAAATTGAAAGAGAAATCCAAAGAATCCCTCTCAAGTGGAGAGCATCTTCACCTGGCCTCGGAAGATAACCTGGCTTCCCTTTTGGAACAGGAGCACGACTGCTCTGTAGAGCCAGTCCCATCACTCCGTAAGACCTACCTCCACCCAAATAGGCACCCATCCTTGCCCGAATCTCCCCTAAGCACGACAGGAATGTTGGGTCTCCATAGGCATGTCTCTGATCCTGGTCTTCCTGGGAAATGACCCTTTTGCATTATTACATCACCTAAAAATGTAAGTGCTTTTAACGTCTGGGTTTTTTTTTCTTTTTTCTTTCTTCCTTTACTATTGTTTTTTCTATCAAAATCTCAATACTTGACTCAGGGGCTACAAGGATATACCATTATATGCAAAAGTACTGTATATTTTCCTATCTTTGAAGCTTGTAAGGAAAGTTGATCAGTAACAAATGTAAATATATAAATATATAGATATATACATATATAAACAAACAAACAAAAACGGTATGTTGCAAATATAAAACTGCCAGCATTCTCGAGGCACCTTCTATTTTTTAATTTTTTAAAAAGCACCTTGCATGCTTGGAAATGATAATGGTTCTGTTGCATGGAGGTTCCTGTTTACTGTTTTCAATTAAAAACTATTTTATTGCGGACATGCCTTCAAAAAAAAAAAAAGATGAGAATGACCCAAAAACAAAAACGACTTGCTTTTCTTGAACGACTTTACCTTCCAACAATTTTCTCTTCTAATTTTATTTATTTTTTATTTTATTGGAAAACACTACAATTACCCTTCTAGGATTGAGCATTTTGCAAAGCAACCTCCTTTAGCTTTGAACATAAGGAAAACATAGATTTTTCTACGGAAACTTTGTAGTTTGAACATCATTCATGTAAAAACCCAATTAGCAAAACACAAATACATTTTGGAAAAAAGAAAAGAAAAAAAACCTGTAACTCGGCTGCATAATGGAAAGCCACATTTGTGACTTCAGTTTACAATAGTTGAATCATTTAATGTTCTAATTTATTTTTCTTTACTGAAATTTTATCGTTGCTATAAATTGCCACCCTCAAAGGCAGCTAGCTGTCAAGACCCTCAAATACAAACAATGCAATAAACATAATTTCTACATAAACTGGAAAATGTTGTCTTTTTTTAGTTGAATGGAAGCATTAAAAAAAAAACCTGAGTACTAAAAAAAATTCATTGTAATCCTTTGATACCTCTCTTGCTCCCTTTCTAGCCCCCAATATGTGTGAACACAGAACTGTAAGCTTGAGTGCATATCCAATATAAGTACACTAGAGAATCCTTTTATATAACATTTCTGGTGTCTACAATTATTTCAATAAGTAACATTGAACTGAAGGGGTTGATCAATTTTCTATGGTTGCCTGGTCTATCGACTACACATCATCCATGTACAGCAATCTGGGTCATTGCAGAAATAAGAAAATCCAGATATAGCTGCCATATTTTACCTACAGTTCCTTAGGGGAGGCAGCATATGCAGAATTATAAATGAATATTAGCCAGCCAGCTTTCTGCCCATTTTGTAACAAAAGATCCAGCAAGACAGAGTATGTAGACATTGATGGTAGGAAAAACAGATTTCTGTTAAACGTATACTTTCTTCTTTCTAGAGTGGTCCGGTATCAGATTCTAAATTTGTAATGGGAAGATTTGCATCCAAAGCAGATTCCCCCTCTCCCCCCTCAAATTACCGTAATCCAGAAACATTGCAGCTCTTGAAAAGAGGTTCTCTCAAGATGCACTGTTTGAGAATCAAACAATGGAGTTAGGGGGAGGGGAGAAACTATAAATGTTTATGTTTGGATACATGTTTAGACAATGGATGGATGGATGGATGGATGGATGGATATACTGTAGATTAGATGGATGATAGAAAGCTGATAGATTAGATATAGATGGATGATAGACAAGCTAGATGGATGAATATACTGTAGATTAGAGATGATAGAAAGATGATAGATTATAGATGGATGATAGACAGACTAGATGGATGGATGGATGGATGGATGGATGGATGGATATCGGCAGGCAGACGATAGATAGAGGCAGGCAGGCAAAGAATATAGAGTTCCCCCTCTACATTCAAAACAACCTCCCTAATTCTGAGCGTTTGCATGGCTGTGGCTGTTTATAGGAAAAAGGGGGAAATTGAAACAACTGAACAGATTGACTAATGAAGCAAAAATAAAAAAGTTTTAAACTGAAACATTTGACTTTTATTTTCTTCAGCTGTTCTGATGTCAATTTAAAAAAAGATTTCTTATTTCAAGCCCTTTGAATTCTTATATCTCTTTGCTCAACTTGGGAGAGTTTAAAAGAATCAGTGTGATGGAAATGTCACCATAAAGTGATGACATTCTCCACAATGTTCTTCTGCGGTTACTTAGACACATATCAGTGTGCCACATCATCTGATGATCAGGCCCGAGATTTATGAAAGACTGCAACAGAAAACTAACACCATAGTTCACAGAGTTGCTCTCAATTTCATAGATGGATGATGCTTTTATAATCACAAAAAAAATTGCCCATCCCCAGGAGCAAAACCCCAAATCACTTTAGATTCTCAAAGGAGCCTGATGAGTGGGTCTTTTGTTTACACAGTTTAAACGTACATTGATTTGAAAATTGTGCTCCGAAATGTTTAAATTTAAACATAAAAAGTACCACTTCACTTGCATCGCCATAAGAATCTCTGCTGCTCTTTGAAACAGGATCAGCAAAGGATAAGGCTATGATATGTCTGACTCATTACAACAAGGGTGTCAAACTCGATTTCATTGAGGGCCACATCAGTTTGACCTCGGAGGACTGGGGTGGACGTGGCCAGCTTGATGTTGCTTGTGTCGGGGGTGCCTGTAGGCCTGAGCGCTCTGCCAGCGAAAATGGGCCACTGAGCTCCGTTTTCGGCTGCAACAGCCTGCTGCCAGTGAAAACGGAGCTCAGTGCTGAAGCCCTCCTTAAAAGATTTTTAAGAATTCTCTAAAATGCAGCAAACGAGTTCCAGGAAATTGTGACTTGCTGTGATCTAAAACAGATTTTTAAATACGTGGCACTTAAGCATATCAACTCTATTTAATGTAATTTTTAATTGATGTGAAAAATAGGCACCTGGCTCCCTCACCTAATATATCACCTCAAAGCCCATATATAATAATCAAGTGATTGATAGCAGTTTCATCTCCAACCTCCAACTTATATTGAACCCCACAGCCTTCCATTTTGCTCTGGTTTCCCATGGTTTCTGTTTAGAAGAAAAATATAATAGTTTTCCAGTTGAACAAAATAAATCTTACATTTATACCTTTGTCCATTTCCCCTTTTAAGTACCTTTTCGGCTAGCCTGTAGAATTATTCTGAAGCAAAGTAATAAACTTGATAGCAACCTATAGTTGGTGTTTGACATATCATCAGAGCTGCTTGGCTTATTAGCTTGGTATTTTTTAGGAGACAGAAAATGGTGTAAGTAACCAGCAAACCACAGCCTTCATAAACGTATTCTTTCAGTACCATTTGTTACAAATTAGGAGTGGCAGTCTATTAGATGTTTCCTAATAAAGGTAAGTATGATAGATTGAAACTGGCTAGGGTGAATAACAGAGTTGGAAGGGACCTGGGAGGTCTTCTAGTCCAACCCTCCTGCTCAAGCATTTCAGAGAACTATACTATTTCGGAAAAACGGTTGTCCAATTTCTTCTTTTAAAACCACCTATGCTAGAGAACCCACAACTTCTGGAGGCAAGTGGTTCCACTGATTAATTATTCTGTCAGGAAATTTATTAGTTCTAGGTTGCTTCTCTCCTTGCTTCCTTCCATTGTTTCTTGTCCTGTCTTCAGGGGTTTGGAGACCATCTTCCTTGTGGCAGCCTCTTAGATATTGGAATGCTGCTATCATGTTGCCCCTTGGACGACTTTTCATTAAACTAGACATATCCAATTCTTGCAACCTTAACTAAAGCAGAATGTTTCTTTGTCCAACGAAGTATTTCATTCCTAACATCATGAGTCTCACTAACAACTTAGAAGTGTTTAACTAGAAAAGTAAGCTGAACTTACTTTCATAATGATCTAGTGGTAGAATGACAAGAGAGCTGACTAGATTGTTTTCCCCTCTAAATGTGCCATTGCGTAAAAGAAGTTGCTTGGGGAAACATAATTAATTGAAGCTATTCAGACCTTGGAGTATGGGGTCAATTTGCTTTACGTGATACTATTGAGTCATAATGAAATCTAGATCATTGTTGCCAAGTGAATGGATGCATCCTCTTAACAATGGAATTCTTTATGAATTAAGCCCTCCCCAATTTGAATTTCAGTACCATATCAACCCTTGTTTTATGAGGCCCTCTAATTTATACTTCTTCCAAGCTGTGTTTGCAACGCAGAAATTATTCAGCAGCTTTTAACAGAGCCTCTACAGAAATTGCTGCAGGCTTTCCTCATCTTTTTTTAAGAGTTGATATTAAACTTTCTCTATCTGTTGAACAGAACTTAGACTTTGTTCCAAATGGCCATGAACATTGTGGATGGACTTTGTCAAGAATTACCATGCCACTGGAAGAAGACAAATCTTCAAACATGGAAAAAAAGTGGGAGACAAGTCTCCCTAAAGGTTTTGAGCTACAGCAGTCCCAACCCTAAGAGACCAAGTTTTGCCTTGCCAGAAACTTCCACCCTAGGTACCCTGCAGTTTGAATCGTTACCCAGATCCTGTTTTTGGAATTAGGGCACCTTTTGGGAAAAATGTGCACCAAATACAAGGTCAGGAGATTGCACAATGCAGTGTTGCCATGACGTCTCAGATAGCTGTTAAGTCTTAGCAGGAGAACAAATCGGCTGCGTGGAGTATTTAAACCAAACCAGATTGCTGGGAACAATTTTTCTGCTTTGTTTTGTCCTGGTGATTATCAATCCAGTAGGTCCTTAGTCTGTTATTTGACCATCCATTTAGTTTGGTGTGTTTTCTGAGCTTGTGATTTCTGCTGCACCCTGTGATTGAAGTAGCAGATCCTAAAACAAACATGAGTGATTCCCTCCTGTCAATTTCTTTATTCATCAGCTTGTCTCATTACAATATTTAGTTGAGTAATTAGCCTGGCAACATTAAGCAAATATCCTAACTCTGCTGCTATCGGCAACTCTTTGACAACTCTACAGCATGTTATGCTTTAAATATATTCTTTAAAATGCAATAGGTACCATAGAACAATGGTGGGTTCCGGATCCCATTGCAATCGGTATGGTTGCAATGGGGCCTGGCATCCTCCACATGAACGCGTGCAGTGCGCGTATGCATCTTACCATCCAGCGACACCTCCATGAAGCTCCAGCTGCTCGACGGAGCATCACGCAGGTGCTGTACGTGCTGTGCGCGTAAGCATCAAAGAGTTTAAAGACAGGTAAGGAACATGGGCGGGTGGGTGGGCCCTCTGGAGAGCACCGTACCGAAACGGTACCCAGTGCTCCGGGCAGGCTCTGATATGCCCATACCAGGGCGTACCACCTGCAACCCACCACTGCCATAGACCTTCCAAACATTGTTTTATTAGGAACATCCAACCTGTGTGGCTATGGTAAAGAAATGCTTTGAGTTGTTGCAGTTCAGAGGCATTGGGATTATCAGTGTAATGAGCAAGGTTTTAAAACACATATGGTTATAGAAGAGTTGGTGATGGACAAAGTAAGTCATTAGGAATCCAGGAAAAATTGTGGAACTCAATTGTGATCAATTCCAGCAAGCATTTCTATTGTGAGAACAGCGGGAGCTACAATCCAACAATATTGGAAGGTTACTTTTTTTTTTATGGAGTTGTAAAGTTTTGACCTTTAAGTGGCCCATAACAGCAAAGGAGACTGACAGAGTTCATAGTATTACCCTAAAGAGAAAAGTTTTAATTCTGGCTTATATGTTGAGTGAACATCATCACTATAGTGCACAGGTGATCCCAATTTAAACTAAGCATTGTAACTTATACACCAAACCTTGAATATATCAAACAGTGTGGCAGGTGGTACAGAGAACCAAGGGCACAAGAGGAGGCAGAACTGGCAAATACCATCCTCCAGTGGCAAAACAGAAATCTCCAAAAGTGCAGGGAAGTGATGGGATTCGTGTAATCACACTATCTCATACCCAGAATGTCACGCCCTCCCCAACTTATCAATTTTTAGTTTTCCCCCTTCTCTCCCATAAATTCTTTCAATCTTATACTATGTTGTATGGTTTGCAGCGTTGACAATTTAATCCTTACAATTACCTCAGGAACTATAAATATTGTTAGGTATACCGGATGGCCCCTGCAAACCACCTCGCTTTTCACTGGGGATAGGCCTATTGTTAAAAGATGCCTCAGTCATCAAGGCAGCATTACACTTAAGGGAAGAAATGTGAACGTTTATAACTAAGAATTGTGAGAAATATGGCCCATTTTCTCTCTGCATATGCTAAAATTCTACACACGTGGTTGGAACATGCAAGATTCAAAGAGCACTGCCACAGCAGGGTTTCTCTCACCCTTATCGAATCTATTGCACGCATCCACACCCACATCTCACCTTAGAGGTTGGAATATGAAATACTAGAGAACCCGTAAAATTACTGTAGCACTCACGAATATGAGCTCATATGTACTTATTTTAGGAAAGAAAAAAATACAAAGCAAGCTCTAACTTTATTTTCAAACAATTGCCTGGAATGGCACTGAAAATAGAACAAGAACATTTTTACAGTTAGAACAGCATCCATTTCAAAAGGTACAAAATCTCTATAGAAGATTGCAAATAATCTACAGCTATTACTTGACAATGGTGAACACAAAATTTCCACGTGAATAGTGTCAATGATTTCAAAAACTTTTGATTTGATATCACCACTGTTACAGAAATTCAAATATAACGTAAAAGCCATTTTAAAGGAGATAAATATAATGGCATAATTATAGAGGGAGGTGCAGGATGACACAAATAACTGAAATGTTTCACAGATGCATTGTTGTCTCCAGGCTAAAAACTATCTTTCTTAGCAAGAGTACAGCTTACTGCAATATTCAACAAATTGACTTCTTATATTTTAGTTGTGAGACCAAACTCTGATGTGATGCAAATATATCTTCCTCTTACCAAGTGTTCAGATCACACAGCTGCATCATGCTATTCGATATACCAAGAAATGGCAACACGGGGGAATATTGCAACAAATGCACCCACTTGCTAGGTTAATCGTGAAACACTACCTGGACTTAATTCTATTTCCTTTGGCAGCAGAACATATCCAACAGCTCACTATAAGCAAGGCTTTTATGATTCATCCACAATGTATAATGAGATGTCTACGCAGAAAGAAAATGTTTAAATCTGCAAAACATGGCAATAACCAAGCCGGTAAACCAAGACCATTATCTACAAATTCTAACCTTGACATTTCCTTACAATGTACAAATTATAAATGGATAGAAAACAGCAGCCGCTGTATTTAAAAAAACATATAAAGGAATGGTTTGCCACAGGCCCTGTTTATCTAATACCACTTGCAGAGAGTTGGAGGAGAGCAAGAGATCTGCTGATGCTATTCAACTGGCATGTAATTATTACAATATGAGAAGCTGCGTTATTTTAACAGCTTCCCACCACATCTACAATTCTATTTTCAGGCAGTAACCACAGTGCAGTAAAGCAGAGAAAGCATCAACATAGGCATGTGTTTCATGGATTCTTCACCTGCTCTTGGCTTTCTAGGTGATAATTATGAGCCAGTTGCAAATGCCCCCATTCTTTTACCTTTCTAGACGATCAACGCTTCATCTGGAAAATGTCAACTCCATAAAGTCACCTGTATTCTTTTGAAGATTACATCAAGAGCAGTGGTCCCCAATCTTTCTGGAACCAGTTTTGTGAAAGTCAATTTTTCCACGGACCGGGATGGGCGGGGTGGTGGTTTCGCACACAACCTAGATCCCACGCATGCACAAATAAAGCTTCTCTCACCCGCTTGCACGGACCGGTTCTTAACTGTCCACGGACCAGTATGCCTGAGGGTTGGGGACCCCTGGTCAAGAGGATAAACCACTCAGAAGATTATGTTTTATTACCATAGAGTATAATCTTTACTATGAACACATTCTTCTAGTTTGCATTCAAATTATTTATCAAACTCCAGAAGAAATATACAAATGTTTATACATACTTTTTGACAGCCACCAATTCATGGCTTCCTGTTTTCTTAGGCATTTACAATTTCACAAGATGCAGCCTGCCCTGTTTGTAATCATTACATGAAAGGTGATTGTTTCCTTTTATCCATCCTAAGACCGTAACCCCAAATAGAAAAAAAAAAAGACTATCATCCACATGTAAAAGAATGACACCTCTAACAATTACTGTACAACCTGTATACTTATTTATTTCAAACTACACATTAAAGGTCAAAAATGGTACATTAGCAGGCAGAAATATGGAAAATCAATGACAGCCTTGCTTTCACAGCAATTCTACGTAGGTGAAGTTAAGCATGGGACTTTTCATCCACAGCCGGCACTCAGATAGTCATGGTGCACTGCAAGAACTGAAAAACAAAAACAAATTTAATAGAGTTGGTGGGGGGGTCCTTACCATCCTAATCCCCTCATTCCTATTATTTGCATATGATCCAAAATGTATCTATCAAATAATTAAGAATTGAAATTCTGAAGCTTGTGCTAAATGTTTCAGAGAAAAAATAATTTTGTATAAATGCAAGTTTTACTCATGACTATTTTGATTATATGTTTCAAAGTAAATTGCCACTGTCTAGAGTCCAGGGTTGTATTTTCTTTCTGCTGGCTCTTTTCTGCAGGTTCCTTTTTGTTTTCAGCTGCCTCAGGCTCCTTCCTGGTTCTTCTTTACTGTGGATTCGGTTGCCAACCTGGAGAAACCACTCCCCATCCCATCACCTTTCTGTGGTTTCTTTTCTACTTCTTTCTTTTGAAACCTATGTGCCAGATCGCAGGTGATTCTACGGAGTTTTAAGCTGTTTTTCCCTTTCTCTTAAAGTGCCTACAACTGGGAAGCTGACAGATCACTACCAAGAGGGGGAAAAAACTTTGATCCTGACAGTCGCATGTAACATTTTCTGTTTCAGTGCACTTTATCTTTCTACAAAAGCCGAAGTCAGACAGAGAAAACAGAGCGGTTTCCACGACATGGAAGTAGTTATAGGTTCAAAGTCTGTTGATTTTATCAAAAAGAACAAAAGAGATGCTCTAAGTCCAAAGCAGTAGGCCTTTCGTAGCGCTTTATCAACTGGTTACAGCAAAAATGAATACCACCCAAGAAAAGAGAAAAGGAAAAGCTGGCTACAAGGCATGATGAGAAATTTTAAGTTCGTAAACCTTTTAGTTTTACAGTAGTGTGACCACAGTGATCACAGCTTCGTCTTTGTTCTATTAATGGAAATCTGATTAAACAGCACACAAAACAATATAGTATCGTGATGGCAAACCTATGGCATGCGTACCAGAAGTGGCACACAGAGCCCTCTCTATGGGCATGCACACTGCCACCAGCTGCTCTTCTGGTTTCCATTTCCGGAGCACTGGAAAACAGCCTGAAAATGGCTGAAAAACCAAGTCCGTGTTCAGGGTCATTTTCCAGACGTTTTTCTGGCCATTTCTGGCCCAAAACCAGCCTGAAAATGGCCCAAAAAGTGGCCCTGAAAACAGCCGAAAAACAGGCATGCACATGCCAGTCAGGTGGTCTTTGGGTTTCCAGTGCTCTGGTGGGCGCACATGCACGCGCTTTCCAGTTTGGGCACTTGGTCCCGAGAAGGTTTGCCATCACTTGATATAGTACAATATCCATATTGTACATGTGCTTAATAAAGACAGTAATTGTTAGCTGAAACTATCTAAAGCCTAGGCTAACTAGTTCACTTAAGGGTATGAGGCTGATGCTTCCTCTAAGAACAGACACACTGATTTCCATCTCTGGAGTCTGTTCTTCATGACATTAGTGAAAGTGAATCATGCCCTGATTTAACAGATCTCTGCAAGACAAGGCTGCAAATCTGTTGCTAAGGGTTTTAGGGTCCATCAGTCCATGGATAGGCAGATGGTATATGAATGGAGAAAATCCAATTAACATTGCTACTCTTCCCAGAATCAATTGTCCAAAACAAATAAAATCAGCTGGAGCAAGGCATATAATTTTCCAAGAGGTGCAAAGAACTCCTGGGTAACAGCAAATTCTTTGCAAACCACTACTGCATTGTCTGAATAAATGAGGGGAAAAGGCCATTAATGGGATAGCAGATATGTATGAGTCTTCTGTCAACATGGAGAATTTGATTGATTTCTCAAAGACAGGACAGTCATCAGACAATTTCTGGAACACATTAGGAGGAATGGGAGAAATGAGGCAGCTAGTTTGCCACCTCTAAAAAGCTGCCTCCCAATTCTTCTAGGAGAGTGGCCTGCCAACTAGAAGGATGATGGCAAAGCAAACAAACTGCATTTATGCCTAGTCAAGAGCTAGGTTTGCACCCACAAGACTGGTATTCATCAAATGGGGCCCTTAGGTTCAGGTTAGGTTTTCTGAAACCAAGCTAACAACTGCAAGTTAAGGAGATTAATAAATAAAGGGAAAAAATTAACAACTATGATAAAAGGAAAAAAAACAAGGACTGAAAACCAATGGAAAAATGAGATGGGAGTCACACCATGTTCTGTGGTACAAATGGGGAGGAACAGACCAAAACAATCTGTAAGCTGTGGAAGGTATCAAATGAAATCCTGCATAAGCAAATAAATAATGAACATGAAAAATCAAGAACCCAGTGAAGAATTAAAGGAACTGCCATCTGTTTGAGATCTCAAGAGGAGGTACAGCACTATCTTGAGATGTAATTTCCTAAAATATTCTCGAGTATAATGGGAGTGGGATTATAAAAGGAAATGTAAGAAACACAATTCTAATTAAAAACATTTTTTTATTACCAATTAACAGTATTGTTACTTACATCATCATACAGAAGATTCACAATGCCCTGTTGCATGCTGTCTCTTCTTCTGAAGAAATCTTTAAAAAAAAGATTTGCAGATTTATATTATAAAAATCCTGAACTTGTCTAGATATACAGACAAAATATCTATGTGGTATATTTTAAAATAGTAAAGCACAACCATAATACATAATGTCCATTATCCATTTATTTTTACAGTCATCAGACAATAGCACATTCTATAAAATCGCCAGCAATACAATGGAATTACACCAGACTCCAAATAAGGCCACTCTATGTAAAATATTTTGCCATGTTCACTGTACTGTAAGGCTAAAGTAATTTAAAGAATAATGTTTGCCATCTTGTCAATAGTACAAATCAAAGCATTGGGACTTTGAAATGAGGCGATTTTTAAGTTGACAACTGTTTGAGAGTACTCCCACTTTCAGTAAGAAAAAAGCCTTTGGAATTACACATAATGGCTAAAGAAATTTGTTGCAAGAAGAAAAAAATAGAAGAAATTTTCAAAGCTTCTTCTAGGCAAATATGTTCTACTTATGCAAACTGGTCTATATCCAAGCAGTGAATGCTTGCTTTGTAAAATCAGAATATATTATACAAATCCAGCACTTACCTGTTAAAGCACGAAGCTTCACACAGCAAGCCACATAGTCATCAAAAGAAATTCTGCCATTCTTGCTGTAACGTTTTACAATAGCAATTAAAGTCTGTGGACTTAGTCTGTATCCTAGATAAGTAGTTAGAAAGAAAAACACACTTTCAGGAGAGAAAGCTTAGGAGAATTTTGCCAATATTTGGGTATTCATAAATCATTTACAGTAGTCATAACCAATCTGAGATAGAAGTTCAACAAAGATACAGTGAATAAAATGGAGCAAGTTAAGGTAATTTGTTAAGACTACCCCTTAAGAAGAGTACTATATTGCTCTATTGTGCAATTACAAACGTCTAACTTTCCCAGATGTAGCAAAAGGAATACAATCCATAAATTTCTAACCTAAATTAGATAACTAGCACTAGATTTGAATGCAGAAAATTCTGGCTTACCTGTGTAAGTTAGATTTCTAAATCAGTTTTACTTACCCATAGCTACAATAACTTGAGTCAGCACATGAAATTCCACAGTTCCACTTCGGTCTTGATCAACCAACATGAAATTGTGTTTCCAAGCACTGAGAGCTGTCCAAAGTTCTTTAAATTCATTATAGCCCATTTTTCCAGTATTCTGTCTCTAGCGTTATGTGTTAAGAAGCATACCAGCTTGTGGACAGGTGATTAAAAGAACAAAAAAAATAAATGTTTTACATGTATGCATTCTGTTACTGTTCTGCACACTTGTGCTCCAATTTTGCTCATGTTTTAAACAGATAAGTCATAAAAATTATTTAGCCCAAAAAACCACACCCCATTTTCTTCTTACTTTGCTCTTTTAGAAAACAATACCTTATCAATCTACACCTTTTAACATTGGTATCTAAGCAATTTTCAAATTAAGCTTGACTTTGGTGCCAATAGCAATACCTCTAATTTTCTTAAGCAATATTATGGAAGCAGTTTGCCACTGTCTTCCCTTAGGATGTATTTTTCAATTCTGGAATTTCACTTACAGTCCTAGGATTTTGTTACAGTCATGCATTTAAGTACTAACCATTCTTGAAAGCATCAAAGGATAGCTTACTGTTGCCACCTGCTGGGCATATATAAATACAGTACAAAAATTATTTGGGGTTCCTACTTGGACTTCAATTGATGACATATATAAGTCCTTCCTTTAAAAGAGGAATTGTAACAACAACAATAACAACAACACCCTGGGAATCTATTATTTATGAAGCTGGAAGCAATCTGAATTGGAAAAGAGATTTCCTACATATTTATTTTAAAATCAATGTGAGGTAGCTCAGATCTCACATTTCACATATGCAGAAATGTATTTAATTATGTAACTTCTAACATTTTACAGAGTCCCTAAAATCAGGATAGACAACATATAGCTTTCAATGTGAACCTAAGCCCTTTTTGCAGCCTATTGTGCCACTAAAGTTTAGTTGAAAAAATTGACTGAATGTGTAACATAATTTCCATTTGTTTTGATAAAATAAGAAAAACAAGTGAGCCCCCTGTAAACTTCATGCATCCATTTGGTAAAAGCCGTAGTCCCGCAAAATTAGAAGGGGTCATAATTTCCAGCATGACCTCTCTGTATCCTTGTATCATTAATGTGTAAAAACACTAAGACACATTTTCCTACTTTGTTTAGCTCTTTTGACAACTGATAACTGTTTCATGATTGCACTGTAACATGACATTCCTTCTAAGCTGCTTTCTGCATTGTTGTCAGTGGGCTGCAAATAAAAGACTGATCGTAATCTAAAATAGGACAAGTACAAATGAATCTTTAATGGGACCGGTTAAGAATATATGCAACCAGAAAAGCTAGTTGCATATATTTTAATCATTAAATGAACCAATTAAATTTCTTACATGTTCTTTAGTAAAATCAGACGGATCCTGCCATTTCTGTTCCTTTATGTACAGAATTACAGTCTCCATCAGGTGACCTGCACCTCAGGCAACAAATAAAAATGTATTCTAAATTATTTAACCCAAAGTTATTGTTTTAAATTTTATGACACACTGCCCAACTTAGAACTCAATCTGAAGACTGGCATCAGACATACTTTGTCACCTGTAAATCTTGATAAATTTCTAAAACTAGCAATTGTGTTTCCAGCTAAGCAGGATGAAGACAAGGAAGAGACTTTGGAAGGAAGCCTGATGCTTGTTCCTCGTTTGATATTATTCCACTTGCTCTGTGATTCAAACTTTCTTAATACATACTCTCATCTGCATTACATACTGATGTTTTCCAAGAGACACTGATTATGGAACTGGAGAAATAAGCTCCATTAAATTCAGTGGAACTTACTTTAAAAAAAGACATCTGGAAACAGACAATTCAGCTACATATTTAGCTGAATTTAAAAGGATACGTCTAACATCGATATCATAATTCTGCAGGTCTCCAAGCTGAATGCTGAAATTGCAAACAAAGTATTAATTCTAAAGCATCGCATCCATTTCAGTTGTAACCGTTAGTGCTCAAAACAGAAACAGCAAATCTCATTTAAAGGATTACCATTAAAACCTTCTGAATGTAGCAATCAACTTGCTGACAAAAGAGCACCAATTGAAATTTGATTTCTCAGCTGGACTTAAGGCTCTGTTCACAGAGTTTTCCTAGATGGAATGGTAGTTAAGAGGGGATAGGCGACATTTGGAAGCCAAGTCAAGAATACTACTACAAGGAGAGCCAGTTACCCTTCGTGTATTATACAAAGAGATTAAAATTCACTAGAAGTATTAACAGAGAGGTGAGGTATTCTGTTGCTCAAGAAATAACACTTATAATGTCTGAATATGGCTTCTATCTTTTCCCTATGCTAGACATCCCTCCTTCATCACATTGCACATAATCATCAGCCTAGTTTTTTTTTCTCTTCCCTGTTCCTTCCATTCACCCTATATCTATCATGCTGTGCTTTGCTTTTCATTTGCTCTTTCTGTTTAAAGGAGTGGAGAAGGGATATGTGTTTCTATGCATAAAAGTTGGTATACATAACAGCATGTTTGGTATGTGCAAGTGGAAGATTAATTTTATATTAGTTTAAAGATCTTGTAATGTAATTACAGGAAAATGAATGTAAGGAAAATGTTTAATATTAAATGAATTAACCATGATTAAGTACTGCTGCCAAAGTCATTGGAAGTTGGGTAGCATAACAAATATTGCTTTTGTTCTGAACCTTCCTTTTTTTAAGAATGTGGCTTCCGACAGAGATAAACGTTAACTTATACAGGTAGTTATCGACTTACAACAGTTCATTTAGTGACCCTTCAAAGTTACGGCACTGAAAAAAGTGACCAATAACCACGTTTCACACTTAGGACAGTTGCCACATCGCCATGGTCACGTGATCAAAATTCAGCCGCTTGTCAACTGACTCATATTTATGATGGCTGCAATGTCCCGGGGTCATGTGATCCCCTTTTGTGACCTTATGATAAGTAAAGTCAATGGGGAAGCCACATTCACTTAACAACCATGTTATTAACAACTGCAGTGATTTTCACTTAACAACTGTGGCAAGAAAGGTCGTAAAATGGGGTAAAACTCACTTAACAACTGACTTGCTTAGCAACAGAAATTTTGTGCCCCATTGTGGTCGCAGATCAAGGACTATCTATATAGATACATGCGCACATATATAAGTGTATCATATGACCTAATTAAGAGGCCATGTTCAAGAATAATTTCAATTATTGCTGGTAATCTTAGATTAGCAAAGGAACAAAACCAGTACTTTTTTTTGCTTGTCTGTTTTCCTTTTGATGGGAAAGTTCAACTTGAATTCACTATCATCTTTCTTTTACTACATGCAGTCAGTAAACAACAAATGAACTAAGAGGCAATATGTAAAAAAATGAGGAATGAGCAACACAGGTTACATAGAGAACTTAGATTAATTTTTATAACTTTGAGAGGATCCTCCACCTGCCTTTATAAATAAGCATACTAATTTATTTTCAACAGAGGTTAAAAATATGTGTGCACCTTCTCTCTTCAATGCATTTCAAAACTAGGGGGAAATTATTCCACTATTTGGATCCTGCTTGACTTGGGGACATCATTGAGTTGTCACTGGCAAAACATCTGAAGGTAAATCTATCAAATTATCCCCAAATATGGTCTCTGGAGACAAAAATTGAGTTCTCCATTACAGATGAAAAAAGGATCACAAAACAATCAGTGAAGGTAAAGGTTCCCCCGGATATGTGTGCTAGTCATTCCTGACTCTAGGGGGCGGTGCTTATCTCTGTTTCTAAACTGAAGAGCCAGCGTTGTCCGAAGACGTCTCTGTGGTCATGTGGCTGGCGTGACTAAACGCCGAAGGCACATGGAGCGCTGTTAACTTCTCACCAAAGGTGGTTCCTATTTTTCTACTTACATTTTTACATGCTTTGGAACTACTAGGTTGGCAGAAGCTAGGACAAGTAATGGGAGTTCATTCTGTTACGTGACAATAGGAATTAAAACTGCTGAACTGCTGACCTTTCTGATGGACAAGCTCAGCGTCTGAGCCATTGTGTCCAGACAAAACAATTACAGGTACAGAATAATAAATGTAATGACAATCTTACGAGAATATGTTCCACTGATTCCAGATTGTGTTAGACATCTCTGGAGTTCTTCTGCATCCACTTCACCATTCTGTAAAATGAATGTGTACAAATTTGAGGTTCAAGGGAATAGCAAAACTGGTAATAGAAAATCAAGTATTCATGCATTCTATACAATTAACATACTTCACAAATGTATCTCAACTATATATTTGCTATACTAGTTATTTTACATAAGTAAATCACAAGGGACATGTTTTCAAAATCACAAAATAAACTATAACTTCCTCATTTGTGACATCTTACAAATAGGACAGATCATAAAAATTAGTTTTCACAAATGTTGAACTTAAAAAAAAACTGTTTTATGTGCAAGCTTTACAAATTATGAGACAAACCATTTAAAATAAACAAAAAACTTCTCTCCCTATTTCTTCATTCCAGGCACATCCTACAGAGTTTCTCAGGTTAGTTCAAATCCAGCTCTATACAAAAATATACAAATCCAACAATTCATAAGCTTAAAGTTAAATCCATATCCAATTATAAAATACAAACATAAAGCTCATCCAAACAAAATAATCTCTATAATGAAAGCCTTTAAATTAATTTGTCAAGCTACCTCGATATCCATGTCAATTTGCTATCTGTTTGAGCAACTGCAAATTCTCACATGGGAGAATATTCATTCAAAAAGACATGAAATGCAGCCTTTCAGCTACCGTGCCATTGCATTATGATGCATTATCTTGCTAAAATGACAAAAAAGGCTTCTTAAAATATATTACAACATAAAAGTGAGCAATCTAAATATATCTTATTAACCTCCAAGTTAATTTTGCAGCAATGATTTAAAAAAAAATTGTGAGCTTTGCCAATGAAAGCACAAGGAATGGTGGATATTGAAAATCCTGTTGCTTGATTTGGCCTTAAGCAAAATTCCTTAATCTAACATGAGAATCATGTATAGACTTCTCAGAGGTTTCCCAGAAGTATTTTTCCAAACTGAACGGGCATATCATTTTCCCGGCTAGTTAAAAAAAATAGGATCATGCTGATATAAAGTTCTCCATAGAAAGAAAGAAAATATTACTCATATTGACAAAAATTCAGTACGTATTCAGTACATATTTTCTACTAGACCTATGTAATTAAGGGTATTGTTCATAATGATTGTACAAAACACAAACATACTTTTGCATTTACCACCAAAGCAAAAGGATTTTCACTGGATAAGTTCACAGGGCACAAGGAAAAGATTAAATGAATCTTGATTTCGACATTTCTGAGTCTCATCGTCAGTTCATAATGCAAGAACACTCAGAAACTGTTTCACTGCCTTTCTTTACCCTCCCCTCCAAAAACAATGCCCATGTTACTGCAAGTTTCTACCTGATCAGTTCTTTTGATTGTCAAAGGCCCACGCTTCCATCACCCCACTGGTCTTGCTATATGGCAGATGACATTGTGCTTATTTGACTGGTACTTCAGGAGTGAATGTTTATTCCTCCTATAAAAAACTAAATTTACTAAAATATTACAGTTGAGAATTAAGAAAAATATGGAAGTCAGCAATGACGATCCTACTTATGAAAAACTAAAAACACAGAAAAACTCCCTGTTCCAGATAGCTACTTTAGAGCAGTGGTTTTCAAACTATGTTCTGGAAAACTCCCGAATTCCTTAGAAACTGATCATGTAATCTTCAATATAATCAGTCACATTATTCCTTCCACGAACCCACCCCCCAAAAATATAGGTTACTGTACTATCTATGCTATTAAACTTCTCCTCTAGAACTGTAGAAGAAGTTGCAATAGAACGCTGGGGTTATTCTCTAGGCTATGCTCTGTTCAATTGTCAGCATTTTACATCTGAGGATGTTAGGCTACATTACACAGATCTTGCAATTGTGCTTAGAATGCCAGCCCATTTATTCAAAACCATATAGGTTGATCCTGAGAATATGTTATTCCAGAACACACTGCACAATCCTTTGCTATGCAGTTGAATTCTACAGCCGATATATAGCATGTTCAGCAAAGAAAAACTTCTCTCAAGATACAGAGCTTGAAAACCCTGCTGTAAAGCAATGAAAAAAAATGAAAAAGCAATGGTATTTCATGTTTTCCTCACTTGCAAAAATTGATCACCTAGTACAGGTAGTCCTCGACGTACAATCATTCATTTAGCGACCGTTCAAAGTTACAATGGCAACGAAAAGAGTGACTTATGACCATTTTTCATAGTCACAACCTTTGCAGCACCCCCAAGATCATGTGATCAAAATTCAGATGCTTGGCAATTGGTTCATACTTATGACGGTTGCAGTGTCTCGGGGTCATGTAACCTTTTGCAACCTTCTGACAAGCAGAGTCAATGGGGAAACCAGACTCACTTAACAACTAGGTTACCAATTTAACAATTGCACCGATTCATTTAACAACTATGGCAAGAAAGTTTGTAAAATGGGGCAAAACTCACTTAACCAATGTCTCACTTAACAACAGAAATTTTGAGCTTGTTTGTGGCCGTAAGTCGAGGATTACATGTAGATTTTAGTTGCAGTCAATATTTGAGATGAAAAAGTACTAAATATGATTAAGAACTCTGTGCACTATGTAAACTGTTTTGTATCTATTTTTAGATATCTATTTTTACAACTATTATTATACTACCTAGTATATTCCTATACTAACTTATTTTGGGTAGTAATCTTTTTAAAAACATGTATACGCTATTCCTTATAATTCCAAGAAATTATACTGCTTGGAAAATTATCTCTTCCACCCAAAACCCTATTCTTCTTGGGGTCTTAGTAGCTCACACTATCAACTCCATTTTGGCTATTCTTTGCTAAGTCTGTCGTAACAACTTCAAATGAAAGTCACAAGATTGAATTTTGAACCATGCCCAAAAGAGTTTAGTGGAATTTAGCGAAATGCTGAGAATGAGAACATTAAAAAAATTACTGCATTTCATTTACAACTATAACAAAGAAATCTGCTTTATGAAGTAGTTGGTCATCTTTCTAGACAAAATGTGTGGTTCATTCCCTGCCTGTAGAGAAAAGAAGCAATTAATTGACCCACACTTGTACTGGATACTATTTCAAGCAGTTGCTGCTCTAATGAAACAAATGTTGTTCTGAAATGCCTTTCTTGTTATTCCTGTCCTGTATCAGAAGGCAGTCTACAGGGAAAGCAAATACTGTGCCATACTTTCACAGTTAAAACTCATTTCTTCTTCCATGAAAATGTTAGTAAGGACAGCATTTTACAATTGAAATTAGGCGTTTATCTGAGAATGAATATCCAATGTGGCCACTCTTTTTATCTTTAGGCACTCATCAACAGAATCTATTTTTAGGTTAGAGAATATCCTGGCATCTATTTCCTTTCACAATTTAATCACAAGTAAGAGACAATCCTAGCTTCCAAAAGCGTCATACTCTTTAATTGTTGAACTGCATGTATTTTCCAGCTTTCCACAATATAAATTTACTTTGCCAGCATAAGCTTAGAATCACATTCACATAAGCTTAGAGACTTAAATAACTGTCACCATTCTGGCAATAAATAACTTTACCTCCATAAGCTCCCTGACTATCAGAGAGCAAACAGAATTTAGAACTGGCTGAAATGAATGCTTACTGTTCTTGTCAATAAGCAACTAAAATGGATCAAAGAATATCCTACACAAAAAACATCTATTTTAATAGAAAGTACCATTAAATCCGTTCAAATTAGCTCAGTATTAAAAAAAACTCTCTGTGGGTGATAAAACGTTCAGGGTCAAAGGAGACTATTTAAGAAGGCAGTTCTTACACGGTCCCTGCCTCAGGTCACAGGTAATTTCTCTCTTATCAACTCCTCCAATGGAATATAGCATCAAATGGGTTGTGGCAGAGATATGAATTCTTTTACTGCTAGAAATACAATATTACTATTGCTTTTATTGTGGAGGCGCTAACTGATTTGTTAAGAAAATGCCTTACTACTACTGTAAGGCATTCTTTGTAAAGAGTATAAAAAATAAAATGCAAGCAGAAGAATAAATGTAATGAAAAGCTACTCACCTGAAACTGGAGTTCTTCATGAATATTGCTTTTGCAGTTCCACACTCTTGAGAGAATGCAAATTGGCATCATAACTCCCAAAACGCTCTAGAGACCAATGACCTGTGGGGCCATGCATATGCCCTTTGGTGAATCTTTACTATAACCTTTTAACCAGTCCTTTCGCCCAGATTATACAGATATGGCTTCTGTATTTCTCAATACCTAGTCACATATAATGTACAGACCTCTTCCAAACTGAAACTGGATGGACATTCACTTAAACACCGATTCACTAAGTTTTTATTATATAAACTTTGATGTACTGTAGCTATTCTAGGTTGCCAGATAGCCCTACAAATAAAATTGGCTGAAGATCATAGTCCAATTAATGAGGTCAAAAATCAAATTTACAGTAGCCCCCCCATTCCTCTTACACAGAAAGTACAATGTTACCATAGGAAGGTAGCTTTATATTGCCTGCCTTTATCTACATTTAAAAGTAGATTATGGATTCCATGCAAAAAAAAAAAGATTAGTTGAAGGCGAATTTCTCCATTCTTCCTCTCAGTCCAGCTGGATATTATGTTGGTCACAAATGGGGAAAAAGTTATTTCCTTTTCTGCTATTGAGCTGTTTAATACCTATAAAACTTTAGAAACAAGCCTAAAAAGCTAGCAATCTACATGGTAGTAGCTGTAGATGAAAAGCTATCTTGTGCTCTATGGCCAGTCACATTAAAAAATTACAGGCAAGCAATTCTATAGGGTCATCTATAAGGGTGCAATACCAATAATACTGTCAATATATCCATTGCCAAACAAAACTCTTGAGATGATGGGATATTTCTAACCCTGATCAGCAGAAAAAAAAAGTGACTGTCTTTCAAAACTTTAGAATTACTTAAACTGACCTTACCTGTCCAGCAGTAGCACTGAAGAATGCCCACAAGGGATCAACAGCAGCACCAGCATAGGCACCAGAATAAACAGAATATCCAGTAGATCCATCATGGGCTACAGCAGTTTGTACCCCTCTAGGGACCGGTTGTCCCACTGCCATTTGCATTGGCATCTGACCATGGTAAGCACCATACTTTTAACAAAAAGAAGAGATATATTTTACTATGTTCATCAGCCTAGCACAAAGCATGTATGCACACATATCCCAACTGTGCGAAAACACCCTCTCAAATATAACATAAAAATATCAGTTTTTAAATATTCAAAATCCAGTGAAGCATGCTTGAAAGCTATGTTTCATTACTATGTAACTAATATATTATATTGGTTACATAATAATAAAACATAGCTTTCACAATACAGTTAGTCCTCACTTAATGATATTCCTGTTTATCAATCATTCTAAATTAGGACAACACTGAAAAAGTAACTTTATGACCAGTCCAGGTACTTACAATCATTGCAAAATTTCTGCAGTCATGCTATTGAGATTTGAACATTTCATAACCAGCAGATATTTACAACTGTTGCAGTGTCCTGTAGTCACATGTTCACATTTGTGTATTTCACAACCAGCTTGCAACAAGCAAAGTCAATGGGGGAAACTGAGTTCATTTAACAGCTGCCTTGCTTAGCAATGGAAATTTTGAGCTCAATTGTGGTCGTAAGTCAAGGACTACCCATATTTGCCAATAGATAAAACCAAAGACTCTTTATTCCATATCTTTTAAATATTAGAGAAGGTGTTAGGCTATTGAAAATGCTTATACTTGTCTTGAAGAAAGGGAGAGTGAATATTTCTATTTTTTTCTTTATATACAGCACATTCGGAAAGAATCTAGACTTCCTTCACTTTTGTCAATTATGTTATGCTACAGCCTGATTCTACAGTTTTTGAAATTCATTTTCCCCCTCAATATTCTACACTCAGTACCCCACAATGACAAAGTGAAAACAGAATTTTAGAAATCTCTGTAAATTTATCAAAAGGAACTGAAATATCACATCGGCATAAGAATTCAGACTGTTTGCCTCACAGTTCTCTTGGTCATTGTTGAACATGTTTCTACACCTTGATTGGAGTCTAGCTATAAATTAAATTGATTGGACATGATTTGAAAAGGCACACACACATCTCTCTATAGAAGGCCTCACATCTGATAAAGGCAGACTGTAGCAGGGCAAAAACCATGAGGCCAAAGGAACTGCCTGCTTCAGAGACAGGATTATTGCAAGCCACAGATCTGGGGAAGGCTACAATAAAATTTCT
The DNA here is from genome assembly GCF_051295495.1 of Thamnophis sirtalis. Classification (NCBI taxonomy): domain Eukaryota; kingdom Metazoa; phylum Chordata; class Lepidosauria; order Squamata; family Natricidae; genus Thamnophis; species Thamnophis sirtalis. Next base: position 29,297,299 of record NW_028261381.1, read on the forward strand.
GCTGCACTGAAGTTTCCTAAGAGCACAGTGGCCTCCATAATTCTCAAATGGAAGAGGTTTGGCACAACCAGGACTCTTCCAAGAGCTGGTTGCCCTGTCAAACTGAGCAATTGGGGGAGAAGGGCCTTAGTAAAAGAGATGACCAAGAATCCGATGGTCACTCTGACTGAGCTCCCAAGATCCTGTGTGGAGATGAGACAGAGTTCCAGAAGGACAACCATCACTGCGGCCCTCCACCAATTTGGGCAGAGTGGCTCGAGGGAAGCCTCTTCTCAGTGCAATACACATGAAAGCCTACTTGGAGTTTGCAAAAAAAAAAAAATAGCACCTCAGGACTCCCAGACTGTGAGAAACAAGATTCTCTGGTCTGATGAAACCAACATTGAACTGTTTGGCCTCAATTCTAAATTTTATGTCTGGAGGAAACCTGCCGAATATCATCCCAATAGTGAAGCATGATGGTGGCAGCACCATGCCATGGGGGCACTTTTCAGAAGCAGTTACTGGGAGACTGGTCAGGGTTGAGGGAAAGCTGAATACAGCAAAGTACAAGGATATCCCCAATGAAAACTTGTTTTATGGCACTCAGAAACTCATACTGGGCCAAAGGTTCACTTTCCAACATGACAACGATCCTAAGCACACAGCCAAGATAACACAGGAGTGCCTGAAAGACAATTCTGTGAATGTGCTAGAGTGGTCCAGCCAGAACCCTGACTTGAACCCTAGTGAATATATCTCGAAGGACCTGAAAATGGCTGTCCACCGATGTTCACCATCCAACCTGACTGAGCTTGCAAGGATGTGCAAGGCAGAATTGCAGAAAATCCCCCAATCCAGATGTGCAAAGCTTGTTGCATCATATTCAAAAATTCTTGAGACTGTAATTGCTGCCAAAGGTGCTTCAACAAAGTATTGAGTGAAGGGTCTGAATACTTATGCCAATGTGATATTTCAGGTTTTTTTAAGAAACTTTCAGAAATTTCTAAAATTCTGTTTTTACTTTGTCATTATGGGATAGTGAGTATAGATTAATGAGAAAAAATGAATTTCAACAACTGTAGAATCAGGCTGCAGCATAACAAAATTGACAAAAGTGAAAGGTATCTGAATACTTTCTGAATGCACTGTATTTTCCCCCTTTTGCTATCCTTCTCTTTTTTTTCCTTTTTGCATTTTCTTTTTTTTCTTGTTTATATTTTGTATCTTTGTATTATTAAAAAAATCTTAAATATTAAAAATCTTAAATGATCAGTGTAATAACAACAAATTTTCTTCCCATTTCAATGTAGGATAAAACCTGGTTTCCCTGTTTCAGGAAACAAGTCTTAATGTATTTAATATATTAAGAATAATATGTTAAAATATGTTTAAAATATACAAATAAAGCTGTACTAACCCTGTTCCTTCATTTAACATTAGATCAATACCCAGAGGATACAACATGTGGCAGCAAATTACCAACATAACTGTAAAAAAAAGCTGAACAGGGCCATATCAAGTAAATGCTTGGATAGAAGACCACTCAGAAATCCCAGAGTTATAAGCTAGATTGGGAACTTGATAAAATATCTCAGAAAATAATAACTACAAATCCTATCGTTCTCCTACCAAGAAAACTGCATGGATTTGTTACCTTGACTCAAAAATACTTCCATTGTTTTCCTTAGTATATAATCAGTTTCCTATATTATTACTTTCTTCGTTAAATTAAGAGTTCCGTACCACCAAATAATTTTGGTAAATGGCAAATTGCTTCCATATTGCTGGTGTCAAGGGAACAACACAGATATGTTGACAAACTCAAAATGGGTTTGTTAGAAGCCTTAGAAATGAGGCAGAAAAATTGTCTGGAATATTGTAGAAACACATCACCTCACCTTCTCACCTTTCTACTTCTATTGGTATGTTATGACTATAAATTTGTTAGTTATACAGGTAGTCCTTGACGTAGGACCACAATTGAGCCCAAAATTGTTAAGTGAAACATTTAAGTCAGTTTTGCCCCGTTATGACCTTTCTTGCAACAATTAAGTGAATCATTGCAGCTGTTGAGTTAATAATCTAGTTGTTAAATGAATCTGGCTTCCCCATTGACTTTGCTTGTGAGGTCACAAAAGGGGATCACATGACCTTGGGACACAACAATGGTCATAAGTATGGACCAGTTACCAAGCATCTGAATTTTGATCACATAATGATGGGGATGCTGCAAAGGAAAAATGGTTGTACATCACGTTTTTCAGTGCCGTTGTAATTTTGAACAGTCACTAAACAAACTGTTTTAAGTTGAGGGCTACCTGTATCTTATGATTTATCACTTCGTTGCTTGTATGTATACTGAAGCTTATGCTTTGCAGACAAATTCCTTGTGGGTACACGCTGGGCCAATAAAGAATATTCTAATAGGCACAGAAGCGTTTTTTAAAAGGTTATTTCCTAGGATAAAAATGAAGAGGATCATGCAGGTACTCTTATGACCATAATGGAGTCCAAAATTTATGTTACTAAGTGAGAAATTAGTTAAGGGGGTTTTGCCCCATGTTACGATCTTTCTTGCCATAGTTGTTAAGTGAATTCACCACAGTTATTAAGTGAATCTGGCTTCACCATCGACTTTGCTTATCAGAAAGTGTCAAAAGGCAATCTCACATGACCCTGGAATGCTGCAACCATCATAAATGTGAGTCAGTCGTCCAGCCTCCAAATGTAAATCACGTGCCCGCATGAAAAACAGGTTGTAAGTCACTTTTTTCCAGTGCTGTCGTAACTTTGAATGGTCACTAAATGAACTGTTGTTAAGTCAAGGTACTACCCAGATAACTCCTTAACTTGCTTAACTCCATTACCTTTTACACTGTAATGGAGGAAGATACACGTTTGAACATTCTTCATTGTTAAGTTTGGTCGCTAAGCGAACTGTTATAAGTTGAGGACCATTGGATGAGGATATAATTAGGAAAATTTGGGACTGTGCCGAAATGGATAGATTAACCTTAAAAATTAAAGATAAAGAAGACTCAAAATGTTACTGGACGTGGAATAAATTTTATGAATGGATAGAGACAAGGGGTAGAAGAAATGAGAGAGAAAATAAGTTTACAAATGTCAATAATTGTTAGCATGGAAAATAAAGATGCATAAAACTATGACTATAGTAAGGGGAAAATTGTAAATCGGCTAATGTAAGTAGAAATTTAGTTAAAGATCTTTTTCTTTACTCTTTTTGGTCATACTACAATAATTACTATTATATTATTGTTATAGTTACTAGTTTGTGTGTTATGATTTACTACTAACTTTTCATTGGCTTTGCTTTATATGTAATTATTATCCTGACATGTCACTGTCTTTTCAATTAAAATACAAAAAAGAACATCCTTTTTTGTTAAGTTTGGCCACTCAGCAAAACCGTTATAAATCGAGGACCACCTGTGCAGCCTATGTATATACGGTATCTGCAATTTACTCCCAACCTAGTCACCTCCTGCAACCCTACTGGGTGGAAAATGATATTGTAAGTCCATTCCCTTTGTAGGCCGCCATAACATCTCCCAGTCAAAGACGAGGGGGGGGGGGAGAAAAGAAGCACCGGTCGGGTTTGTGGGGAAGAAGGAAGACATTTTATAGAACCTGGAGTCTCTGAGGGCGAGGGAACCCAAGCGAGGAGACCCACCAACAAAAGGCGAGAAAGCGAAAATGGCTTTTGAAAACCAAAGACGGGCAACCAGCCTTCCAAACTAAGTACGGAAAGAAGCAGCAGCAGCAGCTCGGCGGGCTCCGCGCCTTCCCGTTTGCCTTACTCACCGCTCCAAACGCCGGATACGTCATGCCGAATCTGCGAGAGACGAACCGTTAAAAAACGGTCACAGCCGACTTCGAAGCTCGGCGGGGGTTCTAAATCCGCCACAAACGCCTCTTAAGTTTCCCCCCCAAAAGGCCGCAGTCGCCGCCTTCTCTTTCCTTGAGTCGCTCTACTAAGAGGCGGGACTTCCTTTCCCCCCCGCTAGCCCTCTTGTATCGCCTTCCTCTATTGGATAAGGCCGTCACCCACTTCCTGTTCGGGGCCGTTTCGCAAGATGAGGAAGCGGGGAGAGCGGAAGAGGTGTATATGGTGGGGGAGGGGGAAGGAGTTAAGAAGGAAGTCCCGCCTACTCCGGAAATGATCGTTGAGGAAAAAGAGGAAGGCGCGGTTGTAGTTTCGGAAAAGAGCGGAAGTCAGCGTGGCCGTATTCTCCTTATAAGGCAGCGGCGCAGTGTGTATTTCCTTGATAAAGAGATTATGCGAGAAAGTTAAGTCGGCTATCGAAATCAATGATACCAACGAAAGAGATGAATGACGGATGTCCGTTTTTTTGACAATAGTATTGCTTGTGTTAGTATTGCTTGTGTTGTACCTATTATTTTGTAAACGATTGACAAATCAAAAAAATAAATAAATAATCGTTCCTATAAATAATCGTTCCTCTATTGGGGGAATAGTTTCCTTGCAGGAGTTTCCTGAGTATTCTCTATCTGAAAATGGATGGATGGATCCTTTTTAAAAAAATGTTTATGATGAACTGAAAAGTCCACTTTACTTTCGGCCAACAAAGTATTACTCTTGATATCTCAAAAATTTTATTCTTCCATTTTGATTTTGTTTCATTGCTTCAATTCATGTAATACGTGCACTTTTGAAAGTCAAACCAAATACTGAGATGATATAGATCCGTGCCTAGTTCTTTTTTGTATTATCAACCACTGTTTCGCCACTTTTGGTTATTGCTGTAAGGACTTTGATGCTCTTGTTCACTGTAAAGATTCTTTTTTAAAAATCAGTATACTTGCACACTGATTAACTAGTTTGAATCATACTGTAGGAAGTTAAAACCCACCCCTCTCCTAGAAAAATGAAATCTGGGAAATATTGAAAAGGCAGAATATTATATTTCCCTGGATAAGAAATGGAGGAACATGTTTTTAGACAGGAAACAGACTCACTCTTAATAGCCCCCATCTTTGTCAATGAGTCATTAAAGCCTGAGATACTCTACATAACAAAGTATGATTAACCCTCTACAGAAACTGACCACAAGGCCCCTGGTAAAATTACATCAGCCAGCAAGGCAACCAAACTTGGATTCAAAGCACAGCCTACAGAGTTGCCCCTGCATGACCCAATGGAAGTCTGACAATCAGCATACAACCTCAAGATCAAAGACCAGAGAGGGCATAAAACCAGGGACTTTCAGCATCTCGGCCCTCTTTTCTTCTTCATCCAACATCTGGAAGTATGTAATCCCCCCTTTTCTGTTTAGGAGTTCAAGGCATGTGATCCTGTCCACCATTAAACCATCTTTCCAAACAGCCTCCATGTTTCCAGTGTCTTTTTCCCCATTTGGAACTGAACCGAGAAGCACATTTCTTCCAACAATACAATCAAAGATTTTGTTGTATTCCACAAAACAAAGGCCCTTAAGCCTCACCATTATTAAAATTGTGTTAACCAGTCTCCACTGCCTTTTCTGAAACTGGTTTATCATTCCTTGTAGAGTTTAGAGTTTTATTTCATTTGTATGCCGCCCTTTTCCCTAAGGGGACTCAGGGCGGGTCACAACTCAAAGAAGGGAAGGGGGGATACAGACAGTTTAACAACAACACAAAACAATACATAGTTAAAAAGCGCAACAATCATACCATTCGAGATAGGGGCAGCAAATCTTTAGCCCCAGGCCTGTCGGAACAGCCAGGTTTTAAGGGCTATGCGGAAGGCCTGGAGGGTGGTGAGGGTACGAATCTCCACGGGGAGTTCGTTCCAGAGGGTCGGAGCAGCCACAGAGAAGGCTCTCCTCCGGGTAGTCGCCAGTCGACACTGGCCGGCGGATGGAATTCAGAGGAGGCCTAGTCTGTGGGATCTAATTGGTCTAGTGGAGGTAATTGGCAGCAGGCGGTCTCTCAAGTACCCAGGTCCAATACCATGAAGGGCTTTATAAGTGATGACTAGCGCCTTGAAGCGTATCCGGAGACCAATAGGCAGCCAGTGCAGCTCGCGGAGGATAGGTGTTACGTGGGTGAACCGAGGTGCACCCACAATTGCTCGCGCGGCTGCATTCTGGACAAGCTGAAGTCGCCGAATACTCTTCAAGGGCTGCCCCATGTATTTTATGGCCGTGTACTGAAATGGCCATAACTTTGGAGACCCACATAAGTACCATTTGTTCAGTGCTACTATAACTTGGAACTATTGTTAAATGAAAGGTCGTAACTCAAGGACTACCTGAATATGGTTAATATCCATCTCAGTGTTGGAGGCACATTTCCTCCCCCCCTCCCCCCATTTCCTTTTCGTTGTTTATTATTTTAAGGAATCATTTTAATTTTTTTTCTGGGTGCTACAAATGTAAGATACAGTGGCTGTTGTACCTCTGAAAAAACTCTGAATAGTGAATGTAATATAATTGTTTTCCACTTTACCCTGTACCAATTTTCCCTGAGAAGCAAGCAGCCAGAACACTAATAATGACAGACTCACACTACACAAGAAAAATATGCTGGGGATATATAATAATAAATTATGGAACTTGTATACTGCACAAATGTCAATGACTCTGAGCATTATAACTGATACAGTCTCTAGATATACTGTAGAATCAGGGGTGTCAAACTCAAGGTGCTTAGATCTGGCTGTGGGGCTGGGCGGGAAACAGCAAAGCCTCTGCCAGAGAAAATTGAGTTGGGGTGGGGAGCGCACCCTTACACCCAAGATCCATTTTTGCTGGCAGAGGGCTGCAAGAGACTGTCCAGGCCAATAACGGGAATGGAAGAGCCATGCGTGCCCCCCTCCAAAGCTCAGTTTTCACTGGCAGAGGGCTATCAAACTAAAAACAAAACAAAAGGAGAAATGTTTCTCCTTTTGTATTTGAGCATGCAAGAAGGGAGAGGAAAGGAGGAAGGGAAAGAGGAAAGAAAGAAAAAGGGGAAGATGGGAAGAGAGCAAGGAAGGAAAAATAAGGAAAGGGGAAGGAAGAAAAATGAATGAAGAGGGAAGGAAAAAGAAGAGAAGGAAGGAGAGTATAATAAGAGTGAGGGAGAGTCTCAGGGAAGTCCTGCACAGGTGCCCACAGCACAAGTTCCATGACGTGCCCACTATGGTCATGCCCAGTGCCCCATCCCCAGTTCTCTGGGGTCAAACACAACCTGATGTGGCCCTCAATGAAATCGAGTTTGACACCCTGCTATAGATAGTTTTATCTATCCCTTCTTTTTTTCTTAATTCTATTATTCCATTTCCTTTATTTTATTCACTATTGGGTTTTTAAATAACATAGCCACTGTTTCATTTTATTGGTAATGGTAGTGGTAGTGTATTAATTTATATTTCACTAATAATAAAAAATCTAAATCTAAACCTGGAAATCTAGAACACAGCTTGAATATTTCATGACTTCTTCCCAAACACATTTCCTATTTTTAAAGATGCCTTTCTCACAAAGATTTATATTGATTTCCTTGGCTTAAAAAAAGTGTGGGGCGGGGAGGGAGGACATGAAATGAAACTATGAATCAAGAGGAAGCCAGTCTCTGTACATCAGACTACACCAGATTTCTACATCCTAGGAATCCAGTGAAAGCTGTATTACTGTCATAAAACTATCTGAATATCTGCACAACTGCAATTTCTTGGGTACAGTAGTTACTATTAACAAATTGGGATGTTTACTTACAACTGTAAGCAGTAGATATTTGGGTGTACGGTATATTTTGCTGTAATCAATGAAGATTCCGAGTGGCTTACAAAACCCTCTTCAGTATAATTAAAAAGATATAAAGAGTAATTTTTTTAAAAAAACCACAATTGCAATAAACTTCCTAAAATACTCAAATGTCAAACATGATGGGCGGGTGGTTGCCTCGCTCATGATTTCAGTATTAAACGTTGTTCTGAACCTTGGCTTACAAATCAAATATATTGAGCAAAGTTTCCCTCATCACTAGCCTCCAAGAGACTTGAACGATGCCTCCAAGATGATCCCAGCTGTGGATTCTGGGAAAGGTTAAGACTAAAACATCTGATGGAGGCAATATCTGGAGTTATTGTTAACGAACTATAGAATAGAATGGAATGGAATAGAATAGAATAAAAGAGTTGAAAGGGACCTTGGAGGTCTTCTAGTCCAACCCTCTGCTTAAGCAGGAAACCCTACATCACTTCAGACAAATGGTTATCCAACATCTTCTTTAAAATGTCAAGTGTTGGAACATTCACAACACTGGAGGCAAGTTGTTCCACTGATTAATTGTTCTGTTAGGAAATTTCTCCTCAGTTCTAAGTTGCTCCTCTCCTTGATTAGTTTCCACCCATTGCTTCTTGTCGTGCCCTCAGGTGCTTTGGAGAATAGTTTGATTCCCTCTTCTTTGTGGCAGCCCGATAATTGAATGGAATGGAATAGAATGGAATAGAATATTGGCCAAGTGTGGTTGGACACACAAGGAATTTGTCTTTGGTGCATATGCTCTCAGTGTACATAAAGAAAAATAAAATAGAATACATTCATCAAGAATCATAAGGTACAACACTTAATGATAGTCATAGGGTACAAATAAGCAATAGCAATTAGACTTATATACCGCTTCATAGGGCTTTCAGCCCTCTCTAAGCGGTTTACAGAGTCAGCATATCGCCCCCACAGTCTGGGTCCTCATTTCACCCACCTCGGAAGGATGGAAGGCTGAGTCAACCTTGAGCCGGTGAGATTAGAACCACTGAACTGCAGATAACAGTCAGCTAAAGTGGCCTGCAGTACTGCACCCTAACCACTGCGCCACCTCGGCTCATTTATCAATAATATTGATAAACAATATCAATATAATTCAAAGCTAGCTAGGACATTGACCGCCTTAGTTTCATCTCACGGAGCAGGCGGTAAGGTCCTCCGTGGCAGGACAAAGTAGAAAAAACCACTCCCCCTTCAGAGCAAAGGGAAACAGCCGTCTGGAAACTAAGCTCCCACGGAGAATAGAAACCGAAACTTGCAGCCGGAAGATCGCCCAGCTGATTGAATTTCAAGCCGAGCGACAGGATCAGGATTCAGGAGGGAAACCAACAGCCCGCTGTGTTTCCCCGCTGTGTTTCCCCAGCGGGCGAAGTTGTAAGTTTGGGAGCCGAGCTCTGGATTGCTTTCCACGTGCGCGGAGACGGAATCGCCTCCCTTTCCCAAGCGGTTCCCCGCCGGCGGCTCCAGCAGCAGCAGGATGGAAGCGGCCGCCAGCCCATCCCGGGACGAGTGTGTCCTCTACTTGATCTCTTGCTTTAGGAACAGGATCAAGGCCAGCGTCCAAGTGAATCGAGTGCTGGATATGATGCCGTCCCTCAGCCTCGACCAAAAACTTCAGCTCCGCGCCGTGGCTAAAGAAAAGGGGAACGTGGAAGCCGCGGAGAAGCTGCTCTCTGTGGTGGAGAAAGAGGCCGCCGACTCGCCGGGCTTATGCCAGCAGTTTTGCGAGGCGCTGGTGCGGGGAGGCTACGGCGCCGCCAATTACCTGGACCCCAGCCTGAGCGAATTGCCCTCGCCCTCTTTGGAAGAGACCGGCGACCTGGGCAAGGCTCTGGTGAACCTCTTCTTCGATCGCCTCACCGACACGCTGCAGGCTACTCAGGTGGCTGTCCAGTGTTTGGGAAGGGGGCTCTTGGATCTGGAAGACATGGAGCGGGTAAGCTGGAACAAAGCAGTCGGGACGCCAAGCCGGGTCCTCTCCCGAAACTAGGTGGGGGCAGCAAAATGGGAAGAGAGAGATCAGGAAAGAAGAGGGCTCTCAAGGTATTTGGGATGAATCCCCGAATTCTTTACACTAGACCTGGATTTCTGAACCTCAACAACTTTAAAATGTGTGTGCTTGAACCAGTGGTGAAATGCATTTTTTACTACGGGTTCTGTGGGCGTGGCTTGGTGAGTGTGGCAGGGGAAGGATACTGCAAAATCCCCATCCCCTCCCCATCTGGGGCCAGCCAGAGGTGATATTTGCCGCTGAATTTCACCCCTGGCTTGAACTCTCTGAATTCCCCACCCACCATACCTTCACTCACCTTAAAATTGTGGAGATTGAGGGGGAAAAAACTGTAGTAGGCCCTATGGAAGGTCAAACCCATCCTACATGTAAAATCTGATTTGCGGATTATTACCTTACAAATCAATTTTGGAGCAAACATATATTTTTTTGGCCAAATGAATCTTGTCCACAATACCTATTTTAGAGATCTCTTTTTCCGTCTCACCTAATTTTTTAACCACCCAGCTCCCTCATAAGGGGCTCTGGGCGAAGTACTTGTTTACATTTCCTATTTCTTAACTGAGATGGTTAACACTGAGGCTGACCAAAAATCAATTATTCACAGAGGGGATTTTGAAGTGAACAGTCATAAACACGAAGGCTCCAGTGACCATAGAATTCTGCTCCTAATCACCATGATGCCAAAACAGTGGGTGCTTCATGACGTTTTCATGCTTGAATCACAATGTTGCACATAAGGTGTGAAGTCTATCATAATGCACAATTTGTCACTTGCCTTCTCCTGTTGCGGTGCCCTGGGGGTCATGTGATCACCTTTTGTGACCAGACAAGCAAAGAAGTCAAGAAGCCAGATTCGCTTTACAACCATGTTACTTACTTAACAACTGCAGTGATTCACTTCATTACGCAAGAAATGTTGTGAATGGGGCAAAACTCACATAACTTAGCAACAGAAATTATGGGCTCATTGGGCAAATTGAGGATTATACCTGGCTATTTTGCATAGTAAAGTGAATCACTGCAATTATTAAGTTAATAACATGGTTGTAAGGCAAATCTGGCTTCTTGACTTTGCTTGTCAGGTTACCAACTTATCCTAATTTAAAAAGTGTAAGGGCAAGAATGTTTTTTTTCCTACCAACTCAAAGCCAGGGGGACAGCATATTATGGAGACTGTACTGTAGTTCCCTAAGGGGCTGTTGATGTCTTCATAAAATGTGTACTCTGGAGCTTTATTGCTGCACTACTGTATCTGAGTACGGTTCTCGTGGTGAAATGTCTGGATTCGCAGGAAAGGGCGTGGGTGTCTGCATTCCAGAGAAATAAGAGATAGCAAAGTATAGATAGTTTGAAGAGAGGAAGAGAGTCTAGACCACTGGGTGCTTAAATCTGACCCATGGAGCCAGCCTTCAAAGTATTGGCCCGCAGTGCCTCTGCTGGCCAGAATGGGTCGCAGGGTAGGTGTTTTTGGCCTCCTGGCCTCAATTAGCACTCTGCTGACCAAAAACGGGCCTCGTAGTGCCTCTGAGAGGCCTCCATGCAGCCCATTTTTGTCCAGCAGAGTACTGCTGGAAGCTGAAAAAGGGCCTCGTGGGGCCTCCGTGCTACAGGTTCTGACCAGTTCTGGAGAACCGGTAGCAGGAATTTTGAGTAGTTCGGAGAACCAGTAAATACCACCTCTGACTGGCCCTGCTCCCATCTATTCTCTGCCTCCCGAATCCCAGCTGATCAGGAGAATATGGGGATTTTGCAGTAACCTTCCCCTGGAGTGGGGAGGGAATGGAGATTTTACAGTATCCTTCCCCTGCCATGCCCACCAAGCTATGCTCCCCAAACCACGCCCACCAAGTCATGCCATGCCAACCAAGCCCACAGAACTGGTAGCAAAAAAATAATAATCCCACTTTAATCCACGCGGCCCGTTTTTGGCCAGCAGACGAGACATACGTCCCATCTTCCCCCACCCCAGTCCTCCCCCCTGCAGGCCCACGGAGGAGAACTACAATGCTGATCCGGCCCTCGAAGAAATCCACTTTGACACCCCTGGTCTAGACTGCTCCTCCTCAGAAGTACTCAGAGTATATCTTAATGATGCAAGTAGTTTGCTTTAGTTGGGCAAGATTTCTGTCTATAGGTGTGTAATCATAAAGAAAACTGCTTAGGAGAAACTCACCATGTGTTTCTTGGGTTTTGGAGCTAGAGAATCCTAGCTCAGCAGTTCCTTGCAGCAACAATGAGAGAAGTCAAAAAGAATGAAGTATTTCAAAATCAGGCCGCTGCTATGGTAAGGAGTCTGCCTTGAACATTCTCTGACTTTGCTTGCTCTGGTAGGTCACCTCGCAGAGCTTGAGTTGACAAAGGCTGCTCAGAAGAGAGCTGGAAATTGTTTTAAGTATAACTCTTTGAAAACTTAAAGAGTAGCATATAAAGAGTAGCCGTTGTTTAGCAATGGCCTGGCTCAGTGGTTAAATTCATTTTTTTTTACTACCGGTTCTGTGGGCGTGGCTTGGTGGGCGTGGCAGAAGGATACTGCAAATTCTCCATTCCCTCTGGGGCCAGCCAGAGGTGGTTTTTGCCAGTTCTCCAAACTACTCAAAATTTCTGCTACTGGCTCTCCAGAACCTGTTGAATTTCACTCCTGGCCTGGCTTAGCAACTATTCACAGCTAACAATGACCATGAAAGAGCAACTTTGTGACAAATCCTGGCATTTACAACCTTTAAAGGTCTAGAAAGCAAAGGACAGGTGAAGCAAGATCGCAGTTTCACTTAGTGACCACTTTATTTAACGGCTGAATTGCTGGTCCCAATTGTGAAGGCTGAACAAGGAATGCTTAGACTAACTTTATTGTCACTTGAAATGTACACTAATTGACATACATTAAAATGAAATTTCATTGCAACACTCAAAGGGTCTCCATCTCTAATATACACTATATAAGCATGATGAAATAAATAAACAAATAATATAAAATTATGCATATACCCACATATACTAGATGACATGGAGAAACAACACAGTCTAGTTTGGACGTATACATGTAGATGCAACAGAAACAAAGCTTGCGAGTTTATCAGATAGATGGCATAGGGCACGGTTGTCAAACTCAAGGCCCATGAGCTGGAGCTGGCATGTGGGGTACTTAGATCTGGCCCGTAGGGCCACCCTGGAAACAGTGAAGAACTGCCCCACAGTGCCTCTGCCAGCGAAAATGAAGGTTGGGAAGCTGTGTGGTCCACCCAGGCTCCCGAGCTCTGTTTTCGCTGGCAGAGGGTTGCAGGAGGCCATCATGGCCGAAAACAACCTAAGCGGCCGGTGTTTTAGTTCGTAGAGGGTTGCAGGAGGCCGCCGCAGCCAAAAACAGAGCCTCAATGAGTGATGTTGAGGTGGCGATGTCCACCCTGGCCATGCCCACAGAGGTCAAATACAACCCTGATGTGGCCTTCAATGAAATTGAGTTTGACACCCCTGTCATAGGGAACAAAGCTGTTACAGAATTGGGTAGTCCTGCTATAAATCCTTTGAAACTTCCTCCCAGAGGGGAAACAACAGAAACAGACCATGAAGAGGATGTGTGGGGTCTCTAACAAAGTTTTCAGCTCTAAACACAGAGCGCTTATAAGCAGTATCCTGAATGACAGGAAGTGAGCTTCCTATAATCATCTTGGCTGTCGTTACCACTTTCTGAGGCACTGCAGCCACCAAATTGAACAGTGAGGCAATTTCTTAAAACACTCTCAATTGTGCCTCTGTAAAAAGTGGCCAGGACAGAAGGAGAAAGATGTGCTCTCCTCATCCAAGCAGGAAATGCAGATGCTGGTTTGCACAATTCACTAAAGATAATGTCACATTCCGGTGTTCACGTTGCATACAAACAGAGATTCAGTTTGTTTGGTGAAAAACTTTTATCTCTATCTAAGACAGTGTTTCTCAACCTTGGCGATTTTCAGTCCTTTGGATTTCAACTCCCAGAATCCCCCAGCCAGCTATGCTGGCTGGAGGAATTCTGGGAGTTGAAGTCCACAGGACTGAAAGTTGCCAAGGTTGAGAAACACTGATCTAAGAAGCTACATGATAACCAGCACTAAATGACAATGATACAAAGTTAATCAAATCCAAGTCAGTTCTAACCAAGTTAACACCATCACCCAGGAAACAGTAGGCTTCCTCCCATATTTGGGCATACCAGGGGTTGTGACACTAAATACATACATACATACATACATACATACATACATACATACATACATACCATTACCCCACCCAACTCCACCCAGATGACACCCACCTACCATCACCAATCACCATGACCCACACCCTCAGCCACACCCCCACTCAGTGTCATCATAGCCTCTTTCCTGGTTAGACGCATCCAAGCAAAAGAGTTACATCAGAGTAGGCAGTTGCACCCAAGTAGAAGAGCCACATGCAGCTACAGGCTCAATCGACATCAGAGAGGCAACATCAACGTGGCAGTGTTAGTGGCATGTAAGTATGACCGAGCGGGCATGGTGATGGACAGGGTCCCCCTGGATGGGAGCCTGAGGGCTGATAGATAGTGTATGAAGAGACCTAGTCAAATTGTTAGTTATCTGCATCCCCAGATACTTAATACCGCTCATTTAGTGGCCATTGAAAGTGAAACGGTGCTGGACAAAGTAACAACTTAACAACTATTGTAGCATCCCAGGGTCACGTAATTTGCATTTATAACCTCCCCAGCCAGATTCTAACAAGAAACGTTAATGGGGAAGCAGGATTTGGTAACGATCCCACGATTCACTTAAGAAACACAGGATTCACTTGACGATGTGGCCAAACAGTCGTAAAATCAGGGACGACTCCCTATCTTAGTGACAGACGTTCCACTCCCAGATGTAGCCATAAATCGCAGACTACCCGTATTTGACAATAAGAAAAAACACTGATATGCATTGTGAAGCGTCTTGCCAAACATGTTTCTTTGTTTTTCCTACAACAGGTAGTCGTCGAAAAGGATAAAGAGGGGAATAAATCGGCAGTGAGAGAAATGCTCCATAGGATAATACAGAAGAAAGATTGGTTCTCGCCCTTTCTAGAAGCCCTGAGGGGAGCTGACCATGCAGACATGGCTGCTTACATAAGTGGGCACCCAAATGGTAATAATATAATTTCATGAGCTTTGGCGCATGTTCACGTTTTGGTAAATGTTTGTGTGGTGATGGTGTTGCTTTCACTGCTTGTCGCTTAAGGGAGGTTTGCTCCACAGGGCTGCTGTTTAAAACAAAGAGTTTAGGATCATGTTGAGAAGACAGAGGTGCAGTTGGGCCCGTGAGTTTACAGACCCCTTGTAAAATTTGTAAGATGCGGACGAGCATTTTGTAAGTAAACAAGCAATCAACCAAACTCTTTTTTCATTTCTACTGTGATTCAGAGTTAGCTACTAAGTCATCACAGAATAGCATGCTCATTAAACAAACTATAGCAAGAAAAGAAGTCATTTTGCAAAGATTACCTAAACTTACGAGCATAACTATATGTTACAAATATAATCGGCTTAAATTTTCAACAGGAAAGGAAATGAGCAGTCTTGAATCAATGAACTGAATCGATTCTGGCCTATGCTTATAGATAGTCCTCAACTTACAACCATTTCTTTAGTGACCATTGGAAGTGACGATAGCCTTGAAAACAGTGACCTATGATAGGTGCTTGCAATTAGACTGTCATCGTGTCCCCGGGATCATACGATGGACATTTGGATACTTGGCAACCAGCATGTATTTTATGACGGTTTGCAGCATCCTGGTGTTACATGATCATATGATCTTCCCAGCCAGCTTCCAATAGGTACAATCAGTGGGGAAAGCTGGATTGTCTTAATGACCACAGGATTCGTTTTAACAACCATATGATTGCTGCAGAAGTAGTAATAAAGTTGGGCATGGCTTACTTAATGACAGCCTTGCTTAGCAACAGGAATTCCAATCCCAATTATTATGGTAAGCCGAAGGCTACCTGTACTTCTATATATAGTACAGACTGATGATAATTGTGTTGGGAGAGTATTATTTATCGTATTTTTCGGAGTATAAGACATACTTCCCGCTCCCAAAAGTGAGTGAAAATTTTGGTGTGTCTTATAAACCGAATACGGGCCTGTTTTTGGGATTCCGAACCCTCCGCGTGTCACGTTTTCACCCTTCCTGGCCCCCAGAAGCATTCTGCAAGCCCAAAACAGGCATGTTTTTTGACAAAAACGGGACATGTGAATCACTGAAGAGTGCTTCTGGGGGGCAGGGAGGGCGAAAATGCGATGCGTGAAGCCCCCCCCCCTATTTTTATTGTTTTCCTCCTGTAAATCTAGGTGTGGTCATATAGTCTGAAAAATACAGAACATTCTTTGTTTCTACATTTACTGGGGAATAAGATACATTACAAACAATGAAAGTTGTTTTTGAATAGACAATTGTAGATCTATTCCTTACTGGCTACAAACTTATTTCAGTAGGACTTCGTTCCTCTGAGTTGTCATGGTCTGTGGCCTCATTTCTGTTTTTCTCCTCATCTTTAAAGCTATGCTTTAAAGCACAGGTGTCAAACTCAATTGCGTCGCGTGACATATTGTGCCGTATTGTGACATGTTTTGCCTTTGTGAAGCTAGTGTGGGAATGGTCTGGACGCCATCTGGCCCACAGGCCAACGGTTTGACAGGCCTGCTTTAGAGCTTCAAGCCTTCTGAAAATTTTCTGCTTTCAAAAGTTGATGCGTGCTACTGTGCTTTGTAACCCTTAAGTTAAGGTTCCTTCCTATCTGTTATTTGGGTGCATATATGAATAAGGACAGCCAGGGACACCTGGGAAGCTCTGATCATAAAACTCCCAAGATTTCTTTCAGTTTAGCCCCGAGTACATCCCGAATTGTATATTAGAAAGTCCATCAATTTCATATAGGTCATTAATTGAACGGTTATTTAAACGAATAAGCTTCCGTTATGGGTTGCAACTATTTTTTATTTTGGTTGAACAGAACTAGGCATAAATGGAGCCGCTGATTCATCAGATGAAATGTATGAGGCACCAAGTTCTGAAGTGGTGGAGAATCTGCAGCCAAAAACTGAATTACAAGAAGCTGTGGAGGATGAGAAGAATGTATCAGAAAAATCACTTGAAGACCTCCCTGCCATTTCAGGTGATTTCTCAGCTACCAGTATTTTCCCATATAATTTGTATTACTGATCAGTAATATTGTAAGCGGTGGGTGCCATTACATATATGATACACTAGATGGCATTCAGGGCTCTGCAAAAAAATTTAATTAAAGAAGGCCAAAAAAAAACAAAAAAAACCAATTTTCTTCCAATTTAACATTTTGGGAGGATGGGATGCGCAGCATTATGTCAAATCACTTCGTGGTGTTTCCTGTCTGAAAAGTTTGCTCTCCTCTAATATAATCAGTTTAACTAAATCAGTGCCAAATCTTCCTCAAATTAAAGACATTGGGCCCTAAACTTTTCAAGAAGAAATGATGTTCATCATGAAAGCACTAACGGTAGCTTTGCATTCTTCCTCTACTCACCAAGTGTAGAACCAAAGGGTCCTTTCACACCGAAGCAGCTATAACTGTCTTTTGATACACCTGCTTTCCAAAATCTCATGAGAAGGCTGCACACAATTTAGACAAAGCCATGTGCAGTTTGGACAAGGGGCGGGCACAGCTTTGGGAATAAGATTGACATAGCCAGCAGCTACTTCATGAAGGGCCAGGCTGGGCACACCTAGTCAGCAATGGCAAGAAAGAAGACAGTGAAAATCAACTGTGGGTAGAAAGGCTAGTACAGGGGTCTACAACCTTAACCACTCAAAGAACCATTTGGACCTGTTTCCCACAGAAAAGAAAACAGGGAGCCACAAAACCTGAGGGGGCATGGCCAACTCAACATCACACCCACCCAGTCACATGATACCCACCCAGCCACACCTACCCAGGTTTAGTGACTGGGTCGGGCCAGAGTCTCGGGGCGGAGAGCAGGTTCGCAGGGAGCTGCAGGAGAGGGGTCAAAGAGCCACATGCAGCTCTGGAGCCGCGGGTTGCTGACACCTGGGCTAGCAGATACAGCAAGTGAAGGACAGCCATAGATTGGGGAGTGGGGAGATAGGCACATGGGGGAAGTTGAAACACCCTGGAGTTATAAGTGGGAGAGGCTGCTAAGTATCTAAATTTTGATCACATGACTGGTGAAGCATTGCAAGAGCTATAACTTCGGGGGACCCATCATAAGGCCCTTTATGTAGCGGTGCTACACTTCAGTCACTAAATGAATGGTTGTAAGTCAAGGACTACCTGTATCTATTTTGCTTCATTTTTATTCCTTATTTATATTCCTCTTTCATGCCAGTCAATAAATGAGTTCATATGTATTGATTTTCACTAGTCATCATGCTCAACAGGTGCTTTTATACAAAACTTTTCAGCAAGATAAAAAGTATTAGTTGCCAATATTAGTTATACCCTGCTGATGATAAGGACAAAATGCTGGTTAGTTTTGTCATGTTTTTAATCTAACCAATAACCTGTTTTACTCCAAGAGGGCTCATCATACTGGTAGTTCTCGACTTACAATCACAATTGCGCCCAAAGTTTCTGTAGTTAAGTGACACATTGGTTGAGTGAGTTTTGCCCCATTTTACGACCTTGTCTGCCACAGTTGTTAAGTGAATCACTGCAACTGCTTAGTTAATAACCCAGTTGTTAAGTAAATCTGACTTTCCCATTGATTTTGCTTGTCAGAAGGTGGTCACATGACCAGGGACACCGCCATAAACATGCACCAATAGCCAAGCATCTGAATTTTGATCACATGATCATGGGGATGCTGAAAAATGATCATGTCACTTTTTTCAGTGCCATTGTAACTTTGAACGGTCACTAACCGAACTGTTATAAGTCGAGGACTACCTGTATTCTGTGAATGCTAGGACCTCTGATATAAAGATAACTAGAAAGTACATTCATTATACCCTGTTTCCCTGAAAATAAGAAGTCCTTGGATAATAATCGGGCTTTTGAGTGCATGGGCTAAAATAAATCCTCCCCTGAAAATAAGCCTTCCCCAAAAATATTGCAACACAGCAGCAGCTATGAGGTGACCATGCTCACCACTTGCACCTCAAAAATAATGCCTCCCCGAAAATAAGGCCAAGTGCTTATTTCGGGGGTCAAAAGAAAATAAGACCCTGTCTTATTTTTAGGGAAACATGGTAGAAGCACACTCAGAATTCTGGGGATGTTTTTTCAGCTCTCTAACCTAAGCAACAACCCTGGAATTCTCTAATCCAAATGGTCTCTCATCCAATTAATAACCAAGTCCAACCATGCTTAACTTGCCCCATTCAACCAAGGTTAACTAGGTGCTTCCAACTACTTGGGCTACAATAACTGACATGCATGCAATTTGCATTTTATTTGAGAACCAAAAAATAGGGTTGTAGTCTCTCTACCTCCACACTCTGGCTATTTATAAAGAGTGTTATGTTAGGATCCAGTTCTGATTGTGCTATGCTACGTGTACTATGAGGGACGCAATGGCTCAGTGGCTAAGATGCTGAGCTTGTCGATCAGAAAGGTTGGCAATTCAGCGGTTCGAATCCCTAGTGCTGCCTAATGGAGTGAGCTCCCCTTACTTGTCCCAACTTCTGCCAACCTAGCAGTTCGAAAGCATGTAAAAATGCAAGTTGAAAAATAGGGACCACCTTTGGTGGGAAGGTAACAGCATTCCATGCGCCTTCGGCATTTAGTTATGCTGGCCACATGACCACGGAGATGTCTTTGGACAGCGCTGGCTCTTCAGCTTTGAAACGGAGATGAGAACTGCCCCCTAGAGTCGGAAATGACTAGCACATATGTGCAAGGGGAACCTTTACCTTTACTTGTACTATGAAAATATAGATGCATAGCTAGAACAAGCACATCCTTGGCTATATGTAGGAACTTTTAATTTTCTCCCTTTTCCCCAAAACCTTGTTTCCCCTTAATTTTCCTCTTCGGTTCTTCAACAGTTAACAAAGAAAGTGTATTTCCTAATCATTGTACAATTTTCACCCTGCTAGAATTAATTGGTGTGAACTTTCTCTGCCCATAGCACCTCCTAGCACCTCCATTTGCTGAAAGAGAAGACATAACTTTGTTTTCCTCCCCACCCCCCATTGGAAACATAGTCATGACTCATTCCTGTTGCTGTTGTGATACAATGACATCTGTCTGTCCAAGAAATGTATATAAATGGATTTAGAGCTTGTTTAAATGAGGCAGAGGAGACACTCTGTTCTTAATTTAAATACGTTGTTCTCATCTCCAACTGCGCAGTCAGCCCTTATTTCTAAAATAAGTAAGGGATTATATAAGTACTTAATTTTATAAGTAAGACATTAAATGATTCTTTCCCGCCCAGTATTTTGCTGGTATTGACATTGTTTTAAATGAATCCTTTTTTTAATGTTTATTTTCCCTCTCATGTCTTCTGCTATGTTGGAAGGGGTGAATGCATTTCATCCTTATTAGGCCATTTGCTGAAATTGAACTTTGCAAATCATGTTTTTTAGCCCAGTTTTACACTTTTGCCTAAAAGTAGGATCCTCTCCATTCGAATAGTATTCATCTTGATTCAAATACCTAGGGAATCAGTAGGTGGCACTCTATCCATCCCTGTTAGGAAGATCTGCTTCTTCTGCTGCATAATCTAGTTTTTAGCCGCAAGAAATCCCATTGCATCTTGTGTTAAATGTGGGTTGGATAAAGCAAATGTAATGTTATGGTCTCAAGCAAAAGGTTTCTTTACGCTGCCTAATTATGCACTACCTAATATAAATCAGAAAACACCTAGTTTGGTGGAGTGATTAAGGCACCCGGTTAAAAATCAGGAAACTGTGAGTGATAGTCCTCACAAAGTGATAGTCCTTAGTCACAAAACCAGGTGGGAGACCTTGGACCAGATTTGCTCTTTTAGCTCTAGAAAAGAGAAAGTAAAGTAAGGGCAAAACGGTTCTGAAATATATAGGGAGGGAGGGAGGGAGGGAGGGAGGGAGACAGACAGACAGACAGACAGACATAGTTGGATATAGGTGGCCAGTGGTTAGAACAGTGTTTCTCAACCTTGGCAACTTGAAGATGTCTGGACTTCAACTCCCGGAATTCTGGGAGTTGAAGTCCAGACATCTTCAAGTTGCCAAGGTTGAGAAACACTGGGTTAGAATGTAGTGTTGCAGCAGTCTTCCATCCTTCCCAGGTCGGCCAATGAGGACCCAGGTTGTTGGGGGCAATATGCTGACTCTCTAAATCTCTCAGAGACACCTATAATACACTATGAAGTAGTATATAAGTCTTAAGTGATATTGCTAGTGCCAGGGTAGATTTGATTTAAATCAATTCGATTTAAATCACGATTTAAATCATGATTTTAATTACTAGTAAATAAAAAGCTTGATTTAAATCAATTTGATTTAAATCATAATTTTTAAAGAGCAACTGTCATCTCTGTCCCGCAGCGGCTCCTCCGCTGACACACTGTTGACTCACCGACAATCCCATTCACATTAATGGGATGGCTGGTGGTGCAGCAGTGACACAACAAGGTGAGGCACAGGTGAGTGGATGCCCACTAACAGTGGATGCCATGATGGATCTGAAATGACAGGTGCTCTTTAAATGTAAGGACTCATTCTTGTTGGTAGTTAGAAACTTTAATGTTATTTGCAAACAAAATGAAGGTTTCCTATTTAGCTTGCAGAGCTTGGATTCATTGAATGACTTTACCAAAAATGTAAAAATTGCAGAATATACCACCTCATGCTACTAAGCTCCATTTCATGCTGAATAAACTAAATTATTGATGTATCTTAAATAGAAAACTATATTTAGATAGATTTCTTTTACTCCAAAAGCATTTTATTAAAATAAATTTGATAAAAATAAAAAATCCAATTTAAATAAAAAAGAATACAATTTAAATTTAAAAAAATCTGATCATTGATTTTTATTCACTCTGGCTAGTACTAATGATATGGATATGGGAATATATAAATATACCTGCTTTAGGCTTTGATTCCTCATATTTGATTCCTCATGAGAGAGCCATATGTCTGAATATGATTCAGGTTTGTCTTCCAGGTGTCTAAACTAGCGAAACTCACAGAAAATATAAACGGGGTGGGGGGGAATAATTTTGAACATTTGTAAGTTTTCAGCTGTGCTTTAAATATTTTGTAGCAGCTTCTGCATCTATTATACTAACAGAAACACCTACTTATTTAATGAGATTTAGATTAAAGGAAGGGGTTACATCCAACAGCAAAGTATGTTAAATGGAGGCAGAAATAACAGTGCATTGTGACTTTTATTCTTCTGCTTATGTATTTAACCTGCCAGAATCTGATGTCAGTTTGCAAGAAACAAATGCCTATGATGTGAATGCAAACTTCGGACAGATGAACCTTTACAGTGATGATTCAGGTAGGACTTTTCCCCCTTGTACTCTGGTAAGCATGAAATGAAATTAGAAGCATATGCTCAGTCAACATTTTCTTGCGATAGAAGATTCGTATACGTGGCCAAAAAGTACCAGCATCGGGGGACTGCTGGGTTCTTTAAATTATGTTACTGCTTCCTCTGCCTACAAAATAAAATAGTTACATAAAGTGTAAGATGTCTGAATCATGTCTTTATGTAGCTCCCAGACTGTTTCTGTCAAACGCTGCATGCTTCAATTCTCCCATAATCCAAATGGGTAGCCCTATTTGGTTTTTGCAGCCTGTGCCTCAGTGGCTAAGATGCTGAGCTTGTCTATCAGAAAGGTTGGCAGTCCTCTGGTATGAATCTCTAATGCCATGTAATGGAGTGAGCTCCCATTACTTGTCCCAGCTTCTGCCAACCTGGCAGGTCGAAAGCATGTAAAAATGCAAGTAGAAAAATAGGAACCACTTTTGGTGGGAAGGTAACAGTGTTCTGTGCACCTTCGGTGTTTAGTCATGCCGGCCACATGACCACGGAGACGTCTTTGGACAGCGCTGACTCTTCAGCTTTGAAACGGAGATCAGCACCGCCCCCTAGAGTCGGGAATGACTAGCACGCGTGTGCAAGGGGAATCTTTACCTTTTTAACTTTTCTTTTCTCACTGACCACTTTGCCTTGCTGAGTTTAGGTGCAGGCTTGTTTGATAATCAATTCACAATGTTCCCCACAAAGACACACAATCACATACCAGATGCACATGCACCCTTCCGATCATGTTCCATGTGAACCTACTCACAGAAATTTAAGGTTAGATATAAAAAAGAAAAGTGGTCCAGCAAGTGGAAGAAATAAAAGTTCCTCCTGCTGGTTTCTTGTCGTCTCTGTCACTCTTTTGATTGAGGTACAATTAGCCCTCAACTTACAACAGTTCGTTTAGTAACCGTTCAAAGTTACAACCCACTGAAAAAAGTGACTTATGATCCTTTCTCAGGCTTACGACCTTTGCAGCATCCACATGATGATTTGATCAAAATTCAGATGCTTGGCAACTAGTTCATAGTAATGATAGTTGCAGTGTCCCGGGGTCATATGATCTGCTTCCCTGACCTCCTGACAAAGAGTCAATGGGGAAGCCAGATTCACTTAATAATTGGGCTAACTTAACAACTCCTGTGATTCACTTAACAACTGTGGCAAGAAAGGTTGTAAAATGGGGCAAACCTCACTTAACAAATGACTCACTTAACAACAGAATCTTTGGACTCCATTGTGGTCATAAGTTGAGGACTACCTGTACTCCTATATCTGGATCTACTGCAAATAGATATTCAGTATAGTACAGTCGGTTTCTATACTAGAAGCTATTTTTTAAAAAATGAGGGAAATTAATTCTGGAACAGACAGAATTAGTATGATAAATAATGTGAAATGATCTTGTGTGGCAACATGAGAAGCTGGCTTGATCCTAACAGAAATCATAGAATCTAAGTAAGATCATCATAGTTTTAGCATATATCAGTGCCTAGATCGTCCATACAATCATATGGATTACTCATATAGTACCTGTGCACAATGGCAGGTTCATTGGATATAGCAGTTAGGAAGATAGGCAAGAATGTCATAAGCTTCTTAAATGAGAACAAAACATCAAAAGAAACTTTGGAATATTAAATTGTAAGTATCCGTGTAAACTATCATGGACTTTTGAGGTAGATGAACCGTAAGCTTAAAAACAAAGGCATATTTGTTTCCAGCAAGGCACTTAGAAAACTCTCAACTAGGGCAGCGGTTCTCAACCTGTGGGTCCCCGGGGTCGCCTAAGACCATCAGAAAACACATATTTTCGAAAAAAATATGGAAAACAAAAAATAATTTTATGGTTGGGGGTCACCACAATATGAGGAACTGTATTAAAGGATAGAATGCAGCCTATAATAGACCTTCTCCCCTCTCACATAAATTATGCAGGCACTACATGTCATCCTGCAGTCTATTAATGATAAAGGGACGAACCAGTGTCAGTAACTCCTGCAGTATCTCCACCCCAAGAAAGGTATGAACTTTTGGGCAATCCCAAGGCTATCTCTTTTCAGAGAATGTGGCTCCAATATCTCAGCCTCAGCATTTGCCGACTTTTGTAGGAGAACATCTCTGTGTAAGGTTCCCTCCAGAAGAATGGTCTGCACCAATTCAGGTTCATTGATTCCACAGTCGGTGCTGATAATTTTCCATTTGACATATCTTTGTGAGAGAAGAGCAATAGCAATAGCACTATATACCACTTCATAGTGCTTTACAGCCCCCTCTAAGAAGTTTAAAGAGTCAGCATATTGCCCCCAACAATCTGGCTCCCCATTTTACCAACCTCGGAAGGATGGATGCCTGGATCAACCTTGAGCCTGGTGAGAATCAAACTGCTGGCAGTTGATGGAATTAGCCTGCATTACTGCATTCTAACCACTGTGGCACCATGGCTTTCTAGTAGCCAGAAAGGATATCAGGATGTTTGGGAAGAAAGGAACAAAAAGGACCACAATCACATTCCTAACATTGAGGCTGGGCCACAAATTGGACTATTTTTTCTAACAGAAGTGGTGGTTATATAACTGCAGAAAAGTTTTCTTGGATGATAATTTTCTATAGCTCCAACAAAGCAAACAGCTCTAGTTTGATGTCCATTAGGAAGTATTATGCAAGCTTCAGTAAGTTCTGTTAGCTTAGTTAGCTTTTAATGGAATTAGCTGTACAAAAAGGTATTACCATTCCTTATCCTATCTATAAATATATTTATGGTGATTTTCCTTATGATTGGCCTACAATGACAATTTTACCAGAAATAATATTTTTAAATATCAGATATTTTTCTGGTAATTTTTCTCTCATTCCAGCCCATTTCCTATATTCTGTCTATGTTTGAAATATGATAATATTTCACACATATGTTTTAAACCATCATAGGCTTTTACGTTTTTAAACCATCATTATAATAAGTTTTGAAGTAAACAGAATAACAGAGCTGGAAGGGAAACTGGAGGTCTTTAGTCCAACCCCTGTTCAACCAGGAAACCCTATACCATTTAAGACAAATAGTTGTTCATTCTCTTCTTCAAAACCTCCATTGTTGGAGCACGTAATAGGAGAAATCATAATAATGTCTTTTTTTTCATTATCAATGATTTGTACTTTTGTTTTCATCTGCAGATCCTATTGAAAGTGGACACCAAAGACCATCCTCTGAAAAAGAGCTGAGTCTGAGAGACTATCAGATGGAAGTGGCCAAACCAGCTTTGGAAGGGAAAAATATTATTATATGCCTTCCCACAGGCACTGGCAAGACCCGAGTTGCTGTTTACATTGCCAAAGACCACTTAGATAAAAAAAGACAAGCGAAAGAGTGTGGAAAGGTTATAGTTCTTGTCAACAAGGTAAACTATCCGGTGATAAATGGTAACAACAATTAGTGTGGCCCAGGGGTGGGTTTCTCGCCCCGTTCCAACCGGTTCGGTTGGAATGGGGCCGGCGGCATCCTCGTGCACGCGCGCGGTGCACGCATGCGTACTAGCGTCTGTGTGAGGCTCCAGCTGCTCCTGGAGGATCGCGCAGGTGCTGTATGCATCCTGCGCATGCGTGGAAGCGGAGAACTCGTCAAAACCGGGTAAGGAGCGCGGGCGGGCGGGTGGGCCCTTCGCCGTTCCCGGAAGTTACTTACTTCTGGGTTCGCCAACCAACCGGTTCGCAGGGACCGCCGCGAACTGGTTGAAACCCACCCCTGGTGTGGTCCATGGTGACATCAGGATGGAGTCAAACTCTGGTTAGCAGAATGAATGCTGAAGCCCCAAAATGTAGAAGCTTTACCATTAGACTTTCATCACCCATGAGAATAGAATAGACTAGAATAGAATTCTTTATTGGCCAAGGGTGGTTGGACACACAAGGAATTTGTCTTTGGTGCATATGCTCTCAGTGTACATAAGGAGAATAAAATTCATTCATCAAGAATAAAAAGACACAATACTTAGTGATAGTGAAAGCTACTAACAAGCTATCAAATCGTACTAGGAAACAAATAAAAACAATATAAATTGAAAGATACAAGCAACATAGTTATAGTCATAAGTGGGGAGAGATAGATACTAGGAAGGAAGAGAAGAAAAATAGTAATGCAGTTTTAGTAAATTATTGACAGTGTTGTGGGAATTAGTTGTTTAGCAGAGTGATGGCATTCGGGAAAAAGCTGTCATTATGTGTACTTGTTCTGATGTGCGGTGCCCTATAGCGTCATTTCGAGGGTAGAAGTTGAAACAATTTATGTCCAGGATGTGAGGGGTCTGTAAATATTTTCTCAGCCCTCTTTTTGACTCGTGCAGTGTATAGGTCCTCAATGGAAGGCAGGTTACTAGCAATTGTTTTTTCTGCAGTTCTAATTACCCGTTGAAGTCTGTGTCTGTCTTGTTTGGTTGCAGAGCCAAACCAGACAGTTATGGGGGTGCAGATGACAGACTCAATAATTCCTCTGGTCATGAGGTCCATTGCAATATATGACCTACCTGGACCTCGTTTATCTAATGAAATGTATTATGGCTGCCCACTCCAGAAGGCTCTGAGCAGAGTCTTACAGCATTTTACAAAAGTCAGAAATCATTTCTGTGATTCATTGAATTCTAAAACAATTGTAGGTTCTGAAAATGCCCAATTCTATACTGATCTGAAGAGCCTCCTCCATCCATCTTCTCTTTGTGTATTTTCCAGACTGAACTTCAGTGTGAACAGCTAAGCCACTCTCGTTTCTTTTTGTAATCCTGATGAGGTCTTAAGTGAAATCAAGCGCACAAGTCACGGGTGTCAAACTCAATCATGTCACATGATGCATCGCCATGTTGTTTTGCCTTTATGGAGCTAGGGTGGGCGTGGCCTGCATGTGACGCATCCAGCCTGTGGGCCGCCAGTTTGACATCCCTGGCATAAATGAAGGATGCAGATGTTCATGCTGGCCTTTCTTCAAAGGAATGAAGTAAATTCTGCCTTTGTTTGCTTAAGTATAACTAGAGCTCTTTGGTTCATCTGGAAAAAATGCAGGAGTTCTGGTTGCATGAACTTTTTTTTTCTACTTGTGTTGATGTCCTGTTACTAAGCTTAATTATTGGACATGTATTTATTTGCCAGATTTCTATCCCATCGCATTCTGAACAAATTATCGGCAGCACATGACAAAGTAAAACACAAGATACATAAGCAAAAGACCAATACCCACTAACAATAATTAAATGAGATCAGACTCCAGAAGAGTCCTGTCTTACTGTTCTCCTTGAAAATGAAAAACATCAGAGCTAAAATAACCCCCAAAAGGGAGGCCCAACCCAACCATTGGAACTGTTGACCTTCCCAAAATGGGAAACAACCAGCTTTGGAACCGTTGACCTTCCCAAAATGGGAAACAACCAGCTGCTTTTCAGGGCACTATCAGATTCTCCCATGGAGAAAGGCAGTGCTGCAAGTAACTTGAGCCTACAGGTCTTTTAAACTTTAAAAAAAATGGCACTTTGAATTGTGTTTGGAAGCTAATAAGGAGTCGGTGTAGGATCCTTCCCCATTGGGCATCATATGATCCCACCAACTCTTGCTGGTAAGCACTAGGCCGTTGCATTTGGCACCTGCTGAATATGTTGCACTAATCTAAGCAACATACTGATACAAGGGTGTGAGCCACTGGAGTAAAGTCCTCGGGTCCCAGGTAAGGCCACAACTGGTGTACCAAGCCAGAGCTGGGCAACAAAAGAACTGGATGTAAGCAACCTTCCTCATAGTGGCTTCTTTTGGATAATTGGATTTCAGGTCCACTCATCAAAGGCCATGCTTGCTGGAGAACTGAAAGGGGAAAATGTTGATCTAAGCCACAGGTATCAAACTTGATTGTGTCACATGACGTATCGAGACTTTTTTGCCTTTGCAGAGCTGGGGTGGGTGTGGCCTGTGCATGATGCATCCAGCCTGCAGGCCTCCAGTTTGACATCTTTGGTCTAAACCCAGAGTCATGAACATCTGTTTAATCTCTCCCTCTCTCTCTCTCCTTCCCTCCCCCCTCTCTCTCATATATCTATCTGGAAAACAGGTGCCATTGGTGGAACAGCATTTAGAGAATGAATTTGGTCCCTATATGAAGCATTCATACCGAACACTAGGACTGAGTGGGGCGTCTCAGCTGAAATTTTCATTCCCTGAACTAATTAGAGATTATGATGTGATTATTTGTACAGCTAAGATCCTGGAGAATGCATTGGAGAAAGTGTATGAAGATGGTGAAGAAAGGGTCCAGTTATCAGGCATGTATAGATATGCTGTGTAGATCTGAAACCAAATGTATTGCAGTAGGAGTAGGCAAACTGACATCATTCCATCCTCTTATTTGACCCTCCCCACAATAACTACCAACTCATGCCACCAACATTCATGTTCCATGATTTCTGCTTGGAGAACACCCCCAAAAGGTGCAAGGTGCATCTCTTAGCCTTAACTGGGTTTAATAATATCTTGAGCATATAGGTCTCCTCCCAGCAAATACATCTTTTTTAAAAATTGGTCCCATTTTCAATAGTACAACTAGACTAATAATGCTTGCAGCTCATGGCGACTGAAAATAATACCCAAAATATTATAGTCATAGATGAAAAGGAACCCATCCTGAATCCTTCAAAAGCACATTTGGTCCTGTCTGCCTCTTATTTGTGAAACCTAGACATTGGCCTAGAAAATGTTTATAGCCTAAATCAGGGATCCATATCAGTTTCCTTCAGAAAATTTCCCCTCCATTTGTGACTGTTTGTGCAGAGCAAATAGTTGAGAGAGGAAGAAAATACTTTGGGCAGCCTTAGCACGGACCTAAGAGACTAAAGTGCAATCCAGGCAGTGAAACTGGAAGAAGCCTATTCAGAATGAATATTTCAATTTTTAGTTGTACAAAAACTAAAAGCATTGATTTCTCAGAAACCTGCGAATCTGCAGCATGGTAAATGATTGAGAATGAATGATACAAAGTTTAATTGCAGCCACATCATCTAGGCTACAAATTCTGCAGTCTGCCATGGAAGTACAGATAGTCCTTGTTTAGCAACCAAAATTGGAACTGGAAACCCAGTCACTAAGTGAAATAGTCTAAATGAAACCATAACTGTGTTTATAATTTTACTTCAGCTCTTCTTTGCTTTACAGACCTGCAAAAGTTTTATTTATTTATTACATTTATATGCCATCCATCTTGCTCTCTTGCAACTCTTTAATTGTGAACATTGCTCGCAGAGTTACTCCATCGCTGTTGTAACTGCAAACTCTTGCTGAATGAGGACTATCTGTCAAACTTCTTAAAGCTTTACGTGAGAGGATTAATGATAGGTATTATATACTGGAGCACCAAAGAATTGAGGCCTTTTAACTCTGGTGCTGGAGAAGACTCCTGGGAGTCCCTTGGACTGCAAGGCAATCAAACCGGTCAGTCCTAGAGGAGATCAACCCTGACTGCTCTTTAGAAGCCATATCCTGAAGATGAATCTCAAATACTTTGGCCACCTAATGAGAAGAAAGGACTCACTGGAGAAGAGCCTAATGCTGGGAAGGACTGAGGGCAAAAGAAGAAGGGAACGACAGAGAACGAGGGGCTGGATGGAGTCACTGAAACAGTAGGCATGAGTTTAAATGGATTCCAGAGGATAGTAGAGGACAGGAAGGCCTGAAGGAATGTTGTCCGTGGGGTCGCGATGGATCGGACACGACTTCGCAACTAACAACAACTATATACTGAGGATTTGGCATGGTTTGGAAGACTCAGTTTCTCATTTTATGTATATATGGATAAATGCTATAGCAAAAGAACTTACCAGAAATTCCTTGCCTTTCCTAAAGCCATACTGCTCTGGGAAATAATAGTTGCAGATTCAGCTACTTTTTTTTATGTTTTTCCCTGAATATCATTTCTTGATGAGAACTCGCAACTTGCTCTTCTCTCCATCTTCCTTCAGCCAAAATAATTGCTAGTTAAACAAAAAAAAAATTGAGAAATCTTAACCTAACTTCCAGATGCCTTAGGTTTTTGCTGACTGAAATGTCTTTTCTGATGATATTGTCAAATACTTTTTATATCATAAGTAATTGTTCAAGTCAATAGCCCTTATTGGATAGAGGAAAAATGTCCCAGCCTGTCTGTTAGATTTCAGTAAAAATTCCCTCTCCACCCCACCCCACCCCACCCAAGGCACTATATACACATTTGGATGAATATAGAGTTCCCTTGTAAAGAAGATATTCTAGTTGCAGGACTTCTAAGCGTCTGGCCAAACACATTTATAGACACCTTTGCAGTTCTATGTACTTTATGTACTAAATGTGCGAAGGGTGTGTAAATAAGCAGAGTCTAGATAGATCATGGGTGTCAAACTCCCAGCGTTATGTTGCCATCATGCGACATATCACAACGTTTTCCCCCTTCGCAGGGGTGGGCATGGCCTCTGCGTGACACACCTGGCCCACGGGCCGCATGTTTGACACCCGTGGCATAGACTTTGAGATGTAATACTGACTTGCCCATGATCTCTCTGTGTTTAGTTCTGATATAGAAATAAAATCAAGCTATTCTCTGGCTGTATATTTAGATGTATATCTCACCTTTTGAATACACCATGAAAAATAACTCAAAAGCAAGCAAGAAACCGATGTTACGAATAGAAGAAAATGCCTGTAGCTCAGAGTTGAACTGTGGACTCCTTGGTGCTCCCTGAGCTTGGCTACTTGCTTGCAGATGTTTCATTATTACCTAATTAGATAACATCATCAGTGCTAATGAGTGTGGGGTTTGCTCCCTGTTTGTATACAGTAGTCTGGTCTGCTAGTATTGGTGGAAGTGTGGTTTTCTTCTTGGTAGTTCCTTAATTAGAATCTTGTTTTCTGCTTGATGGATTGTCTCCTGAGTAGTTCCTGCATTAGGGTTTAGGGCAGGGAAGTCAAACCCAAGGCCCGGGGGTCAGATCCGGCCCTTGGGGTGCTTAGATCTGGCCTGTGGGACTGCCCTGGAAACAGCTAAAGGCCGGCCGGCAGTGCCTCTGCCAGTAAAAATGGAGCTCAAGCTCAGTTTTCGCTGGCAGAGGGTTGCAGGAGGCCGTTGCGGTTGAAAAGGGAGCTTGGAAGCCCATTTTCGATGGCACAACACTCAGGCCAGAGGCACTCCCGACATGGGCGACTCACCCTGGCCCCGCCCATCCCAGTCCTCCAAGGTCAAAAACAACCCTGATGAAATTTGAGTTTGACACCCCTGGTTTAGGGTATTAGGCTATAACAATACCCAATTCAAGTAACTTCTAAGGAGACAAAGAAGCAGAAAACAATATCCTAATTAAGAAACTACCAAGAAGAGAAGACCACACTCCCCCATCAACACTGGCAGGTCAAGCTACTCTATTTAAACAGGAAGCAAACCACACGCCCCCTAGCACTGATGTTATTACCTAGTCGGGCAATAAAATGCCTGCAAGCAAACAACCACATTCAAAGAGCACCAAAGAGTCCACAAGAAACGGTCTGATCAAAAGCAAAGAATCATTTGTTTTACTACAGCACATATGAGCAGAAGGACTATAACCAATTTGCACAACGTGTCTTCTAGTGTTCTCCTTGATGATCATTGACGAATGCCATCATACCCAGAAAGGAGCTGTCTATAACAATATAATGCGTTACTACTTAAAAGAAAAAAGGGAAAATGAGAAGCGAAAGAAAGAAGGAAAACAACTGGTGGCTCAGCCTCAGATTCTGGGGCTCACAGCTTCACCCGGAGTGGGAGGTGCAAAAAATCATTCAAAAGCAGACGAACATATTCTAACAGTAAGTTATACATGATCATAGAACTGTGGCAAATATTTTACAAGAGCAAACTTTATCATTGCTGGTTATAAATAGTGAGATCTTGCATGGAGCAGAGAATTTACTTTCACGTAGGAAATCAGTCAACGCCTTTAAGGAGCCATTACCAAAGCTGCTAAAAGAGTTTGCTTGGGTTTGAGTGGTCCTACAAGGAATGTAGGGATATAATATAATATAGGGCAGCAATGGCAAACCTTTTTTGGCTCGCGTGCCATAAGTGGGGAGAGCGCAGGGGGGGTCGCGTGCAGGCATGCCGCACCCATAATGCAATGCATGACACACACCAGCGTGCATGCAGGCATGACAGGCGCTCCCCCCCATTTTTTGCATGCTTTTCTCATACTTCCCAGGCTCCAGAGGCTTTATAGGAGCCTGGGGAAGGCGAAAGCAGCCTTCCCTGCCCCTCCCCCCCGGGGGGGGCTTTCAGGAGGCTTCAGGAGCTTCCCTAAATCCTTCAGAGCGCAAAAAAATGGTCCTATGGGCAAACCGGAAGTTGGGGAACGGATTTCCGGTTTGCTCATAGGGCTGTTTTTAGTCCTCCGGAGCCTTCAGTGACCTTTAGAAGGTTTCTCTGAAGGCTCCGGAGGACAAAAAATGACCCTAAGAGCAAACCAGAAGTCACTTCTGGTTTGCTCATAGGGCCGTTTTTAGTCCTCCAGAGCCTTCAGGAACGTTCAACCTTAAAACTAAAAACAGCCCTACGAGCAAACCGGAAGTGACTTCCGGTTTGTCCGTTGGGTCGTTTTTCATCCTCCGGAGCCTTCAGGAAAGCCTCCAGAAGGCTCCGGAGGGCTTAAACCGGCCCTATGAGCAAACCGGAAGTCCGTTCCTGAACTTCCAGTTTGCCCGTAGGTCTGGTGTTTTGCGCTCTTCAGGGAAGCTCCTGAAGCTTCCAGAGGGCCTCTGAGGGGAGGAGGCTGTTTTCGCCCTCCCCAAGCTCCTATAAAGCCTCTGGAGTCTGGGGAGGGGAAATGGCTTTAAAAAAGGCTGGAATCAGTTGGCCAGCACGCGTATGCAACGCCTCGCGTGCCCTGACAAATGGCTCCATGTGCCATCCCTGATATAGGGATATAATAGTATATATTATAGGGATGTGGTAGCTCAGTGGCTAAGATGCTGAGCTTGTTGATCAGAAGGTCGGCAGTTCAGCGGTTCAAATCCCTAGCACTGCATTATGGGGTGAGCTTCCGTTACTTGTTTCAGCTTCTGACAACCTAGCAGTTCAAAAGCATGTAAAAATGCAAGTAGAAAAATAGGAACTGCCTTTGGTGGGAAGATAACAGCATTCTGTGCACCTTCGGTGCTTAGTCATGCTGACCACATGACCACGGAGACATCTTTGGAGAGCGCTGGCTGTTCGGCTTTGAAACAGAGATGAGCACCGCCCCCTAGAGTCGGGAATGACTAGCACGTATATGCAGGGAAACCTTTACATTTACTTTTTACAAGGAATAATATATGTAATTTTCTTTTATTTATTAGACTGGCATCCTAGTTTTCCTCCTGGACTTTAAGGATGTATGTATTGCAATTTTGGATTTGAGCCCAGCCATGGAAGTTTATAAATCATGATTCATAATTTGGTAGGACACATGAATCTAGACACTTTGGCTCATTTAAACTGTATAATCCAATTAAACCAGGGCTTAGCAAGACATAACCCTAGCTATCACTGTTCTAAATCAAGCAAAATGGATAGGGATTTTAGAAATAATTTTAAATACAGGTAGTCCTCGACTTACAATAGTTCGTTTAGCAACCATTCAAAGTTACAACAGCACTGAAAAAAAGTCACGACCATTTTTCACAGCACTATTGGAGCCGCCTCACAGTCACATGATCAGAATCCAGATACTTGGCAACTGACTTGTATTTATGATGGGTGCAGGGTCTTGGGCTCATGTAGTCCACTTTTTATGACCTTCTGAAAAGCAAAGTCAATGGGGGAGCCTGATTGACTGAACAACCTTGTTACTAACTTAACAACTGCAGTGATTCATTTAACAACGGTGGGAAGAAAAGTAATAAAATAGGGCAAAACACACTTAGCCAATATCTCGCTTAACTTCAGGAGCACTTCCCAAAGCCTATGCACGTCCATTTTTGCGAAGGGGGCAGGGTTTCGGGATGCCAAAAATGCTATATTCAGTGTATAAGACACACCCAGATTTTTACCCTCTATTTTTGTATGGGGGAGAAAGATGCGTTTTATACTCCAAAAAATCCGGGATAAATCCGTCAGATAATCTGGCCTCATGACCATGAAGGGCTTTGAGGCCTGGATGCTACTGTCTCACTCAGATAAAGTTCTCTCATACAGCCGTAGCAACATTATTCTCCACCTTGCTTTGTTGTTATGTGTAAGAGTTTTAACTGTAAATATGTGCATTGGTCTGAAAATGATTTTTTTTTACTATTTTCGTATTCACTATATGAGGAATGGATGTAGAGCTTTAAAAGTAATACAGAAGAGTACTTTGTGATACAAAGGCAATCCCGTATTGAAATCTGCCTATGTGCCACAGTCTAAGATCCTTTTCTTTCAGAAAGGAATGCAACTGGCTTTTCAGATAGAAATAACACTGTACGTGGTACCATCTAGATGTTCCCTCTGCCTGCCAATAAAGATCTTGATTCTATCCCTCTGTTTATGCAGCCTAGAACTGAACTGTGTTGGCTTTTTTGGCAGCTGCTGCAAACTGCTGGCTCCTATTTAAATAGTTGTCCACTAGAACTCCAAGATCCCTCTCACAGTTACTACTATTGAGCAAGATACCACCTATACTGTATCTGTGCATTTCGTTTTTGTTGCTTAAATGTAGAACCTTACTCTTTTCACCATTGAATTTCATTTTATTAGATAGTGCCCAATGTTCAAGTTTGCCAAGATCCTTCTGTATCTTAAGCCTATCTTCTGGAATATTGGCTATTCCTGCCAGCTTGGTGTCATCTGCAAATTTGATGAGTTCCCCATTTATTCCCTCATCCAAATCATTGATGATTAGGTAGGTACAGACCTACCTATCTAATCACTTAAATCACTTTCCCTCCTCTAGATATGTGCCAACCTGGATGCAGATGAGATTGTGACTGTTCAAGAGCACATTGTGCAACTGCAACATCAAGCAAAAGAACCTCTTAAGAAATTTGAGATTGCAGATGACAAAAAGGAGGTATGGATTTTTATGTGAGCATGTAACTTTAGCATCGTGTATGGTTCCCTTATTTGGAAAAAAAAAGAAAAGAAAGAGAGGCCTACAGATGTTAGCTTCCTCTTTCAGAAAAGAAAGTTCTCCATTTCTTCATGGGAACAACTAGAATCTCGAGGAAGATTCCAGCTTGGTTGTTTTTGCACCCATAGCCCATAAAAAAGAACATATGTGATACATTGCACATAGGGAGATAGGAGTAAATAGTCCTCCTGGAGCTGTGATGGCAGTATTGTAGAATGCAGTATTGCAGGCTGACTGTGCCCACTGCCAGGAGTTTGATCCTGAACGGCTGAAGTTTGACTCAGCCTTCCATCCTTCCAAGGTCATTCAAAAGAGGACCCAGATTGTTGGGGGCAATTGGCTGACTCTATAAACCGCTTAGTGTCTGTAAAGCAGGGGTTCCCAACCCCTGGGCTGCGGCACACTCCTGGACCATGAGCGGTTCAGAACTGGGCTACAGAATCTGCGGCTGAGTGTCTGTGTGCATACATTCCAGTTGCGCGAGCAGTGAACACATATACCCACAGCTCATGCAAATGGACTGCACACCCATGGATGTGCTTGCCAGCCGCTCACCCAGAACTAGCTCCTTTCTTCCTTCCCCCTGGCAGTCCGCAAAGCTGTAAAAGTTGGGGAACTCTGCTGTAAAGCCCTCTGAAGTGGTATATAAGTTTAAATGATATTGCTCTTGTCAAAATAGTAAAGGTAGGAAAGAAATAAACAAATATAATAAATGAAACATTTCAGTGAAGGGTTTCCTCCCTCCCACATTACGCGCACATTTCCTCTTGCGCACGTAGTGTGTGCGCTTACTGGCCATTCACGTGGAACCATCCCCTCTCTCCCTGCGTTGGTCCGCAAAGCCAGAAAGATTGGGGGAAGCTCTGGATTAATTGATCTGCTGTGATGGAATGTTTCTAGTATTTTCCTCAATTATAAACTAAAAAAAAAAGATTTGCTATGATTTTGGCTGAATATCTATTTAACTGGAGGTTTTCCTAACAAAAGCTAGACGTAAAGGGATGGTGTGAGGATTTCTGTTTGCAGAGGGGGGGAATCAGGAGTGAAATTCAGCAGGTTCTGACAGGTTCTGGAGAACCAGTAGCGGAAATTTTGAGTAGTTCAGAGAACCGGCAAATACCATCTCTGGCTGGCCCCGGGAGTGGGGTGGGAATGGAGATTTTGCAGTACCCTTCCCCCAGGAGTGGGCTGGGAATGGAGATTTTGCAGTATCCTTACCCTGCCACAGCCACCAAGCCACAGAACTGGTAGTAAAAAAAAATGAATTTCACCACCGGGGGGGTGGGTGGTGGTGTCAATATTAGACTAGTTTTTCAAGCTGCTGAGCATCCTAGAGTCGCTTGGGACAGCGAGATGGGCAGCATATAAATTTAATAAATAAATAAATAAAGATCCCTTCTAATCCCTGGCTCACTAATGACATGCTTTACATTTTAGGATCCATTTAGAGAGAAACTCGTAAACATTATGACTGAGATTCAAGGCTATGGTCAGTTCAGTCTAAACGTTGATTTTGGATCCCAGGCCTATGAACAGTGGGTAATTCAGGAGGAAAAGCAAGGTAAGGTTTACATTGGGTTACTACATGGTAATAATACATTGCTAAATTAGATGGCCAGAGTTTTCGTACACCTTTGCTTGCTTGTTTTCTCAATGCTTGTTCTTTTTTCTAGCTGCCAAAGAAGGGATGCGCAAAAAGCGGGTATGTGCAGAACACTTGAAGAAGTACAACGATGCCTTGCTGATTAATGATACTACCCGAAGGATTGATGCCTATAACCATCTGAAGAATTTTTATGAGGAAGAAAGGAGCAAAAAGGTGGCAATGGATGAAGATAAAGAAGAAGATGAATGCACGGCCTCTCAGCTAGATGAAACCGATACATGTCTTATAGAGTTGTTTTATGGTAAGCATGCGCCATCTGGGACTTCCTGTCTACCCTTCCACAAATCAATGTGCACTATTCAAATGAGAACCAAAAATTTCTTGCAGTTGGATCATTCAGTAAGGCTGCTCTGTAACAAGTGGCTTGCTCACATTTCACATGCACTTTTCATTCATGTTTATAAATTTCCTGGTTTTCATTGAAAACTGGGATATAAACTTCCCAATTTTCTCAACTTCTACTTTAGCTGAAACTTGGGGAGGAGTAATGTAGGATGTTCTGTGGATAGAGATTTAGACAAGCTGCCTACTTATTCTCAAGGCTATTAGCCTGATTTAATCATAACTATAAACCTGTGATGGCGAACCTATGGCATGCATGCCCGAAGTGGCACGTGGAGCAAGTCATCTGCCACGCACAACGTCACCTGTTCTTCTTCTGAATTTCTGGTGTCCATGCGCACACAACAATCAGCTGGCCCTTGGGCGTGCAACAGCAGTGCCGGAAACTGGAAGAGCTGGTCTTCTGTTTTCCAGTGTGAGCATGTCCCCATGCCAGCTGATCGGTGCAAGCGCATGCGCGGCAGTAACCGGAAGTACATTTCTGGAGAACAGAAGTACTCCTTGGTCACAGCCTAGATGGCGCAAAGTGTTCCCTTTCTGGCCACGGCTGCGCACACTCCCTCTTTGGTACTCAGTGCCGAAAAGGTTTACCATCACTGCTATAAACCATGTGCTCCCAGTGCAAGCAGGTAGGAACCTAAGGATTCCTCATTGCTTACTTGTAGGTAAATCTACACTACTACTGTTTGCTGTGAACATATCCAGACAACAGAGCCTCCATCAGTCCCTGTTGTGTAAATTATATTACTTTCCATTATGCTTCCAGGTGTGATTCAAGTCACTGGTTATT
This sequence comes from Thamnophis sirtalis, assembly GCF_051295495.1. NCBI lineage: Eukaryota > Metazoa > Chordata > Lepidosauria > Squamata > Natricidae > Thamnophis > Thamnophis sirtalis. The sequence continues at coordinate 29,335,490 of NW_028261381.1, forward strand.
CCCTATAAAGCTCTAACATGGCATAGGGCCTCGTTATTTGAGATCTTGCCTATCTCCTGTAGTTTCTGCCTTCTACTGTGTTTCCCTGAAAATAAGACCCAACCAGAAAATAAGCCCTAGCATGATTTTTCAAGATGCTCATAATATAAGCCCCACCCCCAAAATAAGCCCCAGTTAAGATCGTCAGCCCTGTGGGGGGACATGCCCATCACAGGAGGTAGTGAGCTCACGGGAGCCTATGATGTCCATCAGCTACACACACAGGTGAATCTGAGTGATGCAACTGCTGGCCCAGCCCTCCAAGCAGCAGGCGGAGGTAGAGGTGTGTGTGTGGGAGGGAGGCACGTGATCTGGTCCGCCAGATGCCACACAGACACCCACCCACTCCATCCCACTGTCTATCTTTGCTTGCCCACTGTCTCAAATGGATGTTAGTCTTTTTGAAAATGATCTGCTGATGCTTTCAGATGTTTTTGTCTACAGTGTCAGCCAGCATGGCTCATAATTACATACTCTTAATTCTTTTTAAACATAATTACTTAAATATTTTATTCATTTACGTTTGTTCCTAAAGACAGAAAAAGAGAGCTGGAAGAGTTAGCTAAAAATCTACAATATGAAAATGAAAAACTAACAAAATTGCGTACAACTTTAATGCAACAATTCACAAAGAACAATGAACCCAGAGGAATTATTTTCTCAAAAACTCGTCAAAGTGCATTTGCTATCTCTCAGTGGATTAATGATAATCCCAAATTTGAAGAAGTTGGAGTGAAGGCTCACTACCTCATTGGTACAGGACATAATAGTGAATTTCAGCATATGACTCAGGTAAAACAAAAATGTAACATCTATTGTCAGATTTTCTTTATTTTTCAATTGGGTAGGGCAGGGGTCCCCTACTGGACCATGGCCTATTTGGAACTGGGCCATGCAAGAGGCGGGCTAGTGTGTTGCTCCACTCGCGTGAATGGCATTCCAAAGGCTTCTCTCTTGTGTGAGTGGAGTTGTGCTCATACATGCTGGCCCACTGCTCCCGCAACCAAGTTCCCCTCTCTCCCCTTCCCCCGCCAGCCGAGCCACTGGGCCCCTGCTCCTGATGCTTGAAAAGTGGAGGGATGAGAGCAGAGGCTGAGTGAGACAAGCACACCCTGCTCAGCTACATTGTCTCACCGAGGCTATCTGCGCAGGATCCACTTTTGGCGCTTCAGGCAGCTTCAGTGAGTCTGAAGGAACACGAGACGGCATCCCTAAAAGCTTCTTTTCTCTGCACAAAAGCTCTTGCAAATGGACAAAAGCCTTCGAGGGAACGATCTCACGCTGCTTCGGGCTTTCCATCCCTTTGCAAAAACATTTGGTACGGAGAAGCGTGAAGGAGGACGAAACCATGTGCAAAGGTGGTTTCGTGAGTGGAAGTGTGCGCATTAGCCCTGTTCCCCTCCCCCCCCCGAGTCCTAACCAGCCAGAAACAGTCTGCTCTATGGCTCCAGAGAAAACATCAAAACACCATGTTCTCTGTGGTTCTTCCGAAGACATTTCTGAAACCCCCATGGCTCTGTGAGGACAAGGGCATGCACTGCCCTTGTATGTAAAAGATGCCAAAATGTAAAAGATGGCACACCTGAACCATGCCAAACCTAGCACAGCCAGTAGCTATGAGATGTCGAACATGAAATATGGGTGGCTTGCCAGAACCTTCATATGAGTGTATCCCCCCCCCCACACACACACACTTTTCCTATCCCATTTCAGAAGTACAGTGTTATTCATTAATAATCATTATATCAAATGCTCTGTGTGATTATTACATGTTTCTGTGATTGACACTTTTTTTCTAAAATGCTTAACAGCTGACTTCCAAAGTGTTATGGCTGTAACAACCCACTGATGTAGATCGAGGTAGTCAGATAGAATTTATATTTTTCAGAGCTACAACTCTACTGTAGTTGGGTAACCTGGATATGTTGGAAATAGCATCTCTGAATGAACTGAATTTATTCCGTGGAGCCCTTGCTGCTCTCTGTGCTTGCTGGTTTTCTTGCAGATGTTTCATTACCCAGCTAGATAACATCATCAGTGCTAGGAATTTCTTCTTCCTGCTTACAGTAGAAATCTGTGGCAGCTTTATATATAAGTTTTCTTTTTTAAAACATGGCTTTGTTCTTGCTTTAATTCAAAATATAGTCTGTAACATTTGCGATCTGAGAACAAATTCTTCATGACTTAACTCAAGTTGTAAGTGATGCTCGTCGTGCTGTTTTATGAATGTAACAACAATATGTTTCTACAGAATGAACAAAAAGATATCATTCAAAAGTTCCGTATTGGCAAAATCAACCTATTAATTGCTACTACCGTAGCAGAGGAAGGCCTGGATATCTCAGAGTGCAACATTGTTATCCGCTATGGTCTGGTTACCAATGAAATAGCGATGGTGCAGGTAATGTTCCAGTCATCCCATTAGTGCTTTTTCATCTGTAAGTTTATCAGATAATCAGATTACCATCTTCTGCTTTAACCACAACACTGAAATGGCTCTCAACTGCAGCATAAAAACATTTAAAATGTCATTCTATCAATAAGGCACGTTGTTTATCTCAAGTGCTCAAATATAATACATTTGGGCTTCTGCTGTGCATCCCATGAATATATGTGCACCTGTATCTTTTTGTAACTGGGACAAATAAGTTGAGGGAGAGACATTGGTATGGCACAGGAGAAAGAGGCAACTCTCTCCCTCCATTTTATCTGAATTCTTCTTCTACCCCATATTTCAACTGCTGTTTAAATAAATTCTAAAATAGATTTTAAATTGTATTGGCAAAAATAAGAAAAAAAACCTCCCTTTTTAACCCCTGTAAGGTTGGGATAGAGTCAAGGAAAGTGGATGGAGCTGAGCGTTTACTGACGGGATTCCCTTCCTGATGCCACACGGAGTTCACAGTAGATATTTTCTCTTAGCACCCTAGGATTGAACTCTCAACTTCTGAGCGGGAGGCGACAGTCTTCATCGCCAGGCTGCTCCTCAAATTTTATTAGCAACAGTAAATAAATTTAATTAATTAAGATTCTATGTGCCAACTACTGGAAGACATTTTCTGTTGTTTTGATGGGTTGCTAGTTTCTAAAAGTACATGACAAATAAATATTGAAATCAAGATTCATATTCCAGCAAAACTCTTTAACTCTTCCAGGAAAGGACGAGAACGCAACCTACCTCCTACGTGTAAGTTCCTAGTATTTTATTTTAGTTTCTTGTTTCTTTCAGGCTCGGGGAAGAGCTCGAGCTGAGGAAAGCATCTATGTGCTTGTAGCTTCAGATGGATCGGGAGCTGCTGAACGTGAAAATCTTAATATGTGTCGTGAGAAAATGATGCATCTAGCAATTAAGCGCGTCCAAAAGATGCCACATGAAAAGTATTTGCATAAGGTAAGGCCCACACCATGGGTGTGACCACTTTGGTTCTGCAAATACCTCTCTCGTCTTCTTTTTTTTTTTTTTTCCTTGCTATTATTTATTTTTGAAAAACCTTGGTTTTTCCCCCTAAAGTGCTTATTTATTCAGAAGTAATCTTTCCTTTGCCTACCATGTTTCCCTGAAAATAATATTACACACAAAATATGGCTTGGGCTTTTTATGAGGGGAGGGTTTATTGTTTTGGGGTTGCTGGGTGGCTGCTGTCTTGCGAGCGGGCTGCCAAAGAGCAGGGCCCAGCCTCATGGGCGAATGGCTGTGTTGCTCTGTCGCAGCAGCGCAATACAGCAGCCATGAAGTGACCACACTCATGATCAGCCACCCGACAAACCCCCTTTCCAGCTGGACACAGCACCATTCACTGATCTAAGAGCCGAGGTGGCGCAGTGGTTAGGGTGCAGTACTGCAGGCCACTTCAGCTGACTGTTATCTGCAGTTCGGCTGTTCAAATCTTACCGGCTCAAGGTTGACTCAGCCTTCCATTCTTCCGAGGTGGGTGAAATGAGGACCCAGACTGTGGGGGCGATACGCTGACTCTGTAAGCCGCTTAGAGAGGGCTGAAAGCCCTATGAAGCGGTATATAAGTCTAACTGCTATCTAGGGGTATCGCCAAGCCGTGTGAGCGCCTGTTCGCCGCCACCCAGCTCCTGGGGCTTGGCGCCTTCGAAATGCCAGTGAATGACGCTCTGCACGGCTGGAGAGAGGGGTTGCACGAGCCAGGGGATCTCCACATGGCTTTTTCTGCGGCTTCCAAACCGAGACTTCCGGCAGTGGCCGCTCTGGGCATACGCTCTATGGTTTTGGGCCAGATTCCGGCAGAGCGTACAGCCATAGAGTGTACGCCCAGAGCGACCACTGCCAGAAGACTTGGTTTGGAAGCCGGAGAAAAAGCCATGCGGCGGCGGTGGCAGCAAAGGTCCCCTGGCTCTGCGGAGAGAGGTGGGCCAGAGCATCGTGAGGCTGGGAGGTGCGCAAGTGAGAGCGGAACAGCCACTCATGCAGTACCCCTCTCCAGTTGTGCAGAACACCATTCACTGCCATTTCAAAGGCGCCAAGCCGCGGGAGCTGGGCGGTCACGAACAGGCGCTACCCATAGGTCAGTGAATGGTGCTTTGTCCGGCTGGAAAGGGGATTTGTCAGGTGGCTGCTCATGAGTGTGGTCGCTTCATGGCTGCTGTGTTGCATTGCTGCGACATCGCAACACAGCCATTCGCCCATGAGGTCTGTGCCTGACTCTTTGGGAGCCCGCTCGCAAGAGAGCAGCCGTCTGGCAAGCCCCCTCTTCAGCTGGGCACAGAGCCGCTTCACCAACCTAGCGGTATCCCAAAGACACTAAGCAACGCGATCACCTTTGGCTCCCCCCAGGGTCCCGCGGCTTGGCACCTTCGGGATACTGCTAGGTTGGTGAGCGGCGCTCTGCCTGGCCAGAGGTGGGGGGTTATCCAGGGGGCTTATTTGCGGGAGAGGGCTTCTATTTTTGCCCACCAGAAAAATGTGGCATGACCTTATTATCAGGACATGACGTAATTTTTGGGAAACACAGTAACTCTTATCCCCTCCCTTCCCCTGCAAAGCAGAGAGATCTCTTCTGCACATGAAAAGCAATGTGATCATGCTCACAAAGGAGAGACTGCCTGGAGAAACCACTTGATTTCTCCCACCCTGTCACAGAGTGGAGATAGTGGAGAGACAGACATTTCAAGAGAGTACTGTCAACTGTTTGCAGGGCACATGGTGGCATGATTGCATTGCTTTTCATGTGTAGAAGACAGTGAGTAGGCACGTGAGCATTCCAAAAGACAAGGAACTGTTTAGGAGGCAAAAAAAAAAGCCAAAGATGTGAAACTAAGTAGTCTTGTCTCTTCTTGGCTGGAAAGCACACTTACAGTCACATGATTTTCCATTTAGCCACTGCTTTACTTACTGGCACAGTTAGGGTCATTAAACAAGGATGATAGATAATTGTAATGTAATAAGGACATTCAGTATTCAGGCAATTACTTTAAGGCCTGAAAAAGTGAAGCTTTTATTTATTTATTCCAAATTTAAAATAATCCAACATGAATTTTCTTGGACGATATGAAATTTTAGTTGGGAGTTATTTCCTGATTCCATTCATTCCTTTGCTAGATCAAAGAGCTTCAGCTGCAAAGCTGCATGGAGATGAAAATTAAGGCAAAGAAAGAACAGTTTAAACAATACAAGGAGAACCCATCCCTGATCATGTTCCACTGCAAAAACTGCAACAATCAAAAATGCTCAGGAGACGACATTCAAGTTATTTTAAATATGCATCATGTCAATGTTAAAAAGGAATTTGCGTAAGTCCACCTCTGTGTGTGTGTGTCTGTGTGTATCTGTTTGTGTTTCCATCAAGGGGTCTTGTTCTGATTGACCACAGAACATAGGACATCAGAAGGAACCATGGAGGTCTTCTAGTCCAACGGTCACCAACTAGTGTTCCGTGGACCACTGGTGGTTCATGAGAAAACTTTGGCGGTCCTCAGAAAAATTATTTGCATTTTTTATATTAAAAATCAGGGGTCCTCAAACTAGGACCCTTGGGCTGGATACATGCAATGAGCTTGTGTTGCTACAGAGAGTCTCCTGCTTCTGGGTCTTTTTGTGTGAGTCAGAGGGGGGCAGAAATTGATTTGGCTTAATGATTTGGCAATGTACCCAATATACTAAAAGGCCACCCTTTATCTGACGGACTGGAACAACATATGCTGTTCAGGAGTCCAGCCAATAAAGAAGTAAGAGGGCAGGGGAACCCGCCATCAAAGCAGGGAAAACCAAGAATGGTGTTTACGGGTAAATCCCTTGGTAGAGTTACTGTATACCAATAGCTTAACCGAAAACAAGCAAATCTCAGTTGCTGCCAGAGCTGCTCATGTGATCATTGATCAATTGTCAATTTGTGAAACAAGAATATGAAGTCTCTTTGATCTACTAGTCAGCCTGCCTGCTTTGAGTAGGAAGAGATACCAACAACAGATTAGTAGCAGTAGATATTCCAAACACAAGAACTATAAATGTGGGCTTGTGTTGTAATCCAGTTAGAGGTGGGTTCCTACCCAGGGGCGGGTTCCAGCTTCTGTTATTGCTGGTTCGCTCAGGGATACGCTTTGGGTGCGTGTATGCTTGATGCGTGCTACGCGCACATGCACAGTAGTAAAAAAATTGCTTCTGCACACACGCAGAAGCAAAAAAACAATGGCGGTGTCTATGTTGCCATCAATAGAACCGGTTTGGGGGGGGTGGCCAGCCGAGTTACTACCTACTTGGCTGAACCGGTAGGAACCCACCACTGTTCCTACCGGTTCGGCCCAATTCCACCAAACCGGTAGTCGCATGCCGTCCTGGGTTGCAGAACCAGCAGCGACCCAGGCTGGCCATATCACCGAACTGGTTCCCCAGTCACCACCGTTGCTGACAACATCTTTTTTTGGGAGTTATGCGCATGTGCAGAACAATTTCCATTGAATTGTGAATTGAATTCCATTGCATGTGAGCGCGCTCATGAGCAAATTGGCAGTAATGACAGCCAGAATCCACCTCTGAATCCAGTGCTTTGATTTAGGAAATGTATTGAACATCATTGCCCCCCCTCAGCCAGTTCATTTATTTTTCATAGCGCTCTTTTATACCTACATCTGATTAGTGAACCTGCTCCCTTTTATATCTACATGCGACTAGTTCGCAACAAAGCTAAATACCACACTTGCAGAAGTGTGGGGATTTCTGGTCTGTAGACTTGATGACTCATCCAGCAGATAGGGTTGAAGCTACAGGAAGTGTCAATGATGCTTATCTGGTGAGATGAACTCCTTCCTGCCTATATGAAAAACTAGTCATAACGTCTTCCTTTTTAAAAAAAAAAGTAAATTGTTACATTTTTTTACTTCAGAGATCTTTATATCGTAAAGGAAAATAAGACACTGCAAGCAAAAAAAGCAGATTATCAAACAAATGGGGACATTATCTGTAGAGATTGTGGCCAGGTGAGTGTCGGAATTGATTAATTTGGGTATCTTTGGCTTAATCCTGGGTTGGATACTCCAAATATTGCTGAGCCACTTCTCCCAAAGACATAATCCAATCACTTTGGATTATGATAATGGCTGGGAATGGGAGTTCAACAACATCAGATTCTTGTATTGGTATAGTCCTAATATGATTTTCTCACCTTTTTTTCCAGATTTGGGGAACTATGATGGTATACAAAGGTCTAGATCTTCCTTGCTTAAAAATCAAAAATTTTGTGGTGCATTTCAAAGATAAGAAACCAAAGAAACTATACAAAAAATGGAGCGAACTAGCCATTAATTTTCCAGCTTTCAGTTATGCAGATCATTATATTTCTAGTGAAGAAGATTAAGAAGGCCAAAAGACTCTAAAGACAGATGGGAATTTTTTCTGCCTTCAGGTTTCCAAAGACAAGTTCAAAGAAACCTTTTTCTTATGTTTGAATGACTGCAGATATTGTGCAAAATCTTTTCGTTTTTTCTGTAGCATTCAGGGTTCTGTATTTGTGAATGGAGATAGTTCAGATTTAAGTCACTGTGTGAAAAGAAAAACATAGTTCCTGGGGCTACATTTCTAACCAGGATATAAAATGATTCAGCGTGAGAATTTGCTTTTTACTTTAATGGGATTTTCTGCAGTGGACAAAAAAGCCATGCCGATAAAAAATTATTTTATTAAACTTAGATCAAATTTATGCAAAAGACTCTTATATTCTGGACTATAGACTATATTACAATATATTTGTATTTTACCCAGATGTGTCATTCTTTTAAGTATTTGGCAGTTTGAAGTTTCAAATTCAATGATAAATGGAAAGAAAAATCGTTAAACGAGCCTTTGGTTCTTTTTGGGTTTATGGTAGTTTGTTTTAGCTCCATGCCATTACCTTGCTTTCCCTAGATGACTATTTTACATGACTAAAATGACTACAATAAAATTCTAATGCAATAAGCCATATTGTTCTTAACAATGCTTATAAAGAAGTGAGTTGAAAATAGAAGTATTTGACGTGTTTGTGGATCCTGATACAAATTTATGATGCTTCCACATTTTCCATGTCTATAAACAATTCAAAAAACATTGTTGCCTCTGTGTTTTCTCTGCTGTTTATTCTCTGATGTAGCTTTTATGTATTGATTTGTTTTTGTAACGCTAACCCTTTCATCAGGCAAATACTGATGAATAGAGTTGTGAAAAGCTTTGGATCCAAAAGCCAAAAAGGCTTCGGCTTCAGAACATATTGGGTGGGTGGGTGGAAATATTGTCTTTTCTGGCAGCTGCAGATAGTTGTGTCATCCTGGGAAAAGATGCAGTTGTTCATCTAAGATGCAACTGCTTCTATAGTGGGTAGATGTTACATTTCTTTCACTTTGGGCCGTGAAGCACTTTTTTTGGATCTGAAGCACTGCACAGCCCAGCTGATAAAGCTTATGACACAAGTTTCTTTTTAGAAGATGTCTTCTAACTTGACATCTTCCTCTGCCAAAGCCATGTTTTTTAATGGTCCCAGTTGGAGTCTTTTGGTGTTTCTCCATGATTCTATTGCAAGATTCTACAGCTAAAAAAATAAAAAAGAGGTCCAAAATACAATGTACTTTTGAAAAGGCGCCAATCCTCAACCTTCTCATTTGGCCTATTTCAGTTCCAAATCAAAGACCTTTCAGGTGGGTCATCCAGAAGCAAAGCAGGCTTCTCATTACAATGATAATATTCTGGAGCAAGAGCTCCTGCTGTTGTTGCAAAATGTCAACAACAATGAGGATATTAAGGGCTGGTGCTTTGTTTTGCATCTGTATTATTTGAAGTGGAACAACATATTTAAACAATAAAAGGAACAAGTGGGAAATATGAAGAGACTGGAGCTTCTTACATGTAACCATGTGCTAAGGGAGGCTGGTGGAGTTTATCTTTCTATCTTTCTACTATGATCTTGGTGTGTAAAATAGAGCAGTTCTCATCAGAACTGTTGAGAAACCCCCTTGCCAACAGAGGGAGATAGAACAAAGGAGGAGTTTCTCACTTCTTGCTTTGCTTAGTATGATGATGAAAGAAAGGAAGTACAGTAGTCCTCTGTTCTAAGACCTCTCTGGAAGCAGAGGCTTCATAAAACTGTTCTTCAACAGCAGGAGGTAAGAAAATCAGGATGTAGGTGGTGGTTGATTGATTTGGAACGACTCCAATTTAGGAGTTTAAGCATAATTGCCATGCACTAGCCATTCTAGTGTTCAAAAAGGATTAATTTTAGAATTAGAAGAACAATTTTGAGCTTATGCACTAGAGACAAATTTCTTGGGTGTCTAATCATACTTGGCCAAGTATTTATTCCATTCTATTCCATTCTCTGCTGTTGTCTATTCTGTTCTATTCTATTCTTTCTGCACCAACTCAGGAAGCTCAAACTGCCCAAGGGGCTGCTGATACAGTTCTACAGAGGAATTGGTTCAGGTTTGGTTCTGCAACCCAACTAGACAGAGACAAACTTCAGAAGATAATTAGAACTGCAGAAAAAACAATTACTACCAACCTGCCTTCCATTGAGGTCCTATACACTGCACGAGTCAAAAAGAAAATATTTACAGACTCCTCGCATCCTGGAAATAAATAGTTTCAACTCCTACCCTCAAAATGATGCCATAGAGCACTGCACACCAAGACAACTAGGCAGACACTAGAACAGTTTTTCCCCAAATGCCATCACTCTGCTAAACAAATAATTCCCTCACCACTGTCAAACTATTCACTACATTACTGTATTACTATTACTATTAGTCTTCTCATTGTTTCTATCACCCATCTCCTCCCACTTATGACTGCAGGAATGTAACTTTGTTGCTTGTCCTTATGATTTATATTGATATTGTTTCCTGATTGCTTATTTGTACCCTATGACTATTATTAAGTGTTGTACCTTATGATTCTTGATGAATGTATCTTGTCTTTTTATGTACAATGAGAGCATATGCACCAAAGACAATCACACTTGGCCAATAAATATTTCTATTCCGTTCTGTTCTGTTCTGTTCTTTTCTATTCTCTCCTGTTTTCTATTCTATCATATTCCTATTCTTCCTATTCCTTTCCTATCTCCTGTTGCTACCTGAAAGAGTATCATTACTACATTATCCCAGTTTCTAATTAATCTCTCACAAACAGTGAACGTTTTCTTTGCCCCAACTTTTTTTAATGGCTAAATCAGCACAGCAGGAAAACTGATTCTCATTCTTGGCCACCCATTTGCAGAAAGGTTTGTGGGTAAGACTACTTGCCTAACATGTTGTGTTTCAGTAGAGTGGATTTGCTGTTTCTAAAGACCATTTCAGCCTGTGGACCTTCCCCCATCCCGCCTTGGAGAATTCTAGCACCAGATCAGTCCTGATAACCAATTGTATGCCGCAATCTTTAATAAAGCTTTGTATGATTTCTCCCTTTGTCAGAATTGAATGCAGTAATTACATTTTTGGACCGCATCTTCTTTCCTCTCTGTTGCAACCCCACTCTCCCTCTTTTTGTGGCAATAATGGGGAGGAGGGACAACTTATCCTAATAAGATGTTTTTGTAAGATTTTTTCTTAAACTAATTGTTATGAGGCACTTTATCCACCTGGAACATTGTGATAGTATCTAAAAAGGCTGCTTCCTCGTGTGGCTGCCAGGGGAGTTCTTTTCCCTCTAAAGTACACCTGTGAAAAGGAGGATTTCCCCCCCAAATTGTAATAGATGAGATGAATGGATACCCTACCCACCTTGTGTACTGTGACATTCAAAAACCTTTCCCTCCTTGTCCAATCCAGGGAGAGGGGGAACAAAGACTGTGTGAAGGATAGATTTTCAGTCAGGGAACAATTTGTTTATGCTCAAGGCAGTGTTTTCTTCTTTTAATATGTAGCTGCTTTCTGGGTGCAATAGCAATAGTACCTAGACTTACATACCGCTTCACAGTGCTTTCCAGCCCTCTCTTAGCAGTTTACAGAGTCAGCATATTGTCCTCAGCAATTTTGGGTCCTCATTTTACCCATCTAGGAAGGATAGAAGGCTGAGTTGATCTGCCAAATTGCAGGCAACTGTCAGCAGACTTAGCCTGCAGTACTGCACTCTTAACCACTGCATCACCATGGCTCTTAGAAACCTAAAGTACTGCTCAGGAATACTATATAACTTGGACGGCCTGCTGCCCACAGCCATCAAAATGCCTCAGGACGCCTTCTTTGGAATTTAACAAAGTTCCTATCCTATCTGGACTTTGGGGTTTTTTAAAGTGATTTTTGAATAAATTGAAAGGGAAGATGAAGGGTTAGAGGGCCTCTTGGAAGCCAGGTAGAATCGTACATAATACTACCAACTGTAGGAGATGACCAGGTGGAGCCCAAAGTCAGGGTCAAATGTATCATCAGTTTGGAATCCTTACACAGCCACAAGAGACCTAAGTGCACCCCCCCCCGTCATGATTTCCATTGACTCTTACCTAGTGCCAATTTGACTTGATTGTTAGTATATCAGATTCTTGTGTATGGGTAACATGGAATAAACATTTAGTGCTTTGAACTCAATTTCTGTATTTGCTCCTGACACTAAGTATTGTGAGAGCCTAGAGTTCAGAAGGCTTTTTGACAATGCTTACAAACATGGTTACTCATACATGGCTGAGACACTTTTCTTGACTCCGCTCTTGTTGCATTTTTCTTCTTTTAGTAGACAATCAGAGACAGCTTTTTAATTTATCCAAGTTATTAGCATTGATTAATTAACCAAATAGGTCATTTAAAACGGAAGTTATCCTGTGAACAGTACTGAGGCTAAAGCTCTTAAAATTACGGCTGCTATATACACCATGTGCATTCTTCCATCTAACAACCTGGCAAAATCAAATCAAAACTTTATCGCAGCTAAAAGCCGGGAACAAAAAAACAGTATACCGTATTTTCACGACCAAAAGCCGCACCGGATTAAAAGCCGCAGTATCAATTAACATTAATTTTTCAAACTTTTTCCACATATAAAGCGCACCGGGTTATAAGCCGCACGTTTCCCAACGCTTCTGGACATCTGTTGCAGTCGCGAGGAGGAGCGGAGAACAGCGCGAAGGTTCTTGGCGCTCCAGGAAGCTACGAAAGCAGTTGGGAGAGGCGCACGGCTTGGTTTCTCCTCCCTGGACGTCACAGCAGCAGCCCCAAACTCACCGATCTCAGTGTTTTTCGCATCGGGGTGTGCTGCAAGAGCATGCCCCGATGCGAAAAACACAGAGTTCGGTGCGCTTGGGGCTGCTGCTGCGACGCGACGTCCAGGGAGGAGAAACCAAGCCGTGCGCCTCTCCCAACTGCTTTCGTAGCTTCCTGGAGCGCCAAGAACCTTCGCGCTATTCTCCGCTCCTCACAACTGCAATAGATGTCCAGAAGCGGCAGGGGCTATCGAGCTGGAAATCCAATCCCCATTAGCCCCAAAAGCCGCTTCTGGACATCTATTGCAGTCGTGAGGAGCAGAGAACAGCGCGAAGGTTCTTGGCGCTCCAGGAAGCCCCGAAAGCAGCTGGGAGATCTTTTTCCACATATAAAGCGCACCGGGTTATAAGCCGCACTGCCGGTTTTGGATCAAATTTTAGGATTTTCAGTGCGGCTTATAGTCGTGAAAATACGGTACAAACATAATGGCCACCTGACAGCACTGGTATTAATATTTTTTTAAAGGGAAAGATTAAATTTGGCATAAACGCCAATAACATCGGCAGCGTAAAACCAATCATTTCAACCTCTCCTGCTCTGCAAGAACACAGATAACTAGTGACAGGAATTTCATGAGACATACATGCCTTGTGGCAGCACAGGAAAAAAAAGTGTTGCAGCATCTCCGTGAGGGCTCATCGGTATTCACTGTGTAACGGTAAGATGTCACGATCCTCCCATCAAATGTGATTGCAGTTCTACAGAAACTGGATCACTGGCCTAGATTGAACTGCAGCTCTGCATCCAGGAGGAATCTTGCTGCAAGTTTTGTGACCCAATCCCTATTTAATATACATATCTGGAAAGAGGTCACCATATGTCACTGTATGTATTAGACCGTGATGGTGAACCTATGGCACGCGTGCCCACTGGCCAGCTGGTCATTCGGTTTCTGGTGTGCTTTCCGGTTTGGGCATTCTGTGCCTAAAAGGTTCATTATCACTGGTATAAGGTCCTTCTCCTAGCAGGCTTGAAAATTATTATTGAAAAGTGAGGTGATGCAGTTCAGACGGAATAGTTAAATTTATGGGTTTTTAAATTTATTTTCCACATTTTTGAATTGCCTATCTATGATAGTGGAGGGATGCGGTGGCTCAGTGGCTAAGACACTGAGCTTGTTGATCAGAAAGGTCGGCAGTTTTGTGGTTTGAATCCCTATTGCCCCATAACGGAGTAAGCTCCCCTTACTTGTCCCAGTTTCTGCCAACTTAGCAGTTCAAAAGCATTTAAAAATGCAAGTAGAAATATTAGGAACCACCTTTGGTGGGAAGGTAACAGCGTTCTGTGCGCCTTCGGCGTTTACTAATGCTGGCCACATGACCATGGAGATGTCTTTGGACAGCACTGGCTCTTCGGCTTTCAAATGGAGATGAACACCACCCCCTAGAGTCTGGAACAATTAGCAAATATATTCGAGGGGAACATTTACCTTTACCTTTATCTATGATAGTTAATTGCTGCTATCCAAACTTCAGTTTCTACTCAAGCAAGACTGGAATCTAAATTAAGGACAGTTTCTAGCACCACTTTTGAGAATGCCAAATATAGTTCTAAAAACCTGGACTGTACCATGTCACACAGCCTGAACTTAAATAAAAACAGCAATTTACTCAAGGCAGAAAACAGTAGCAAGGGAAGGAATGGAAATCAACATCTCTTGGAAAGAAAACTTGCTTGGATAGGTGGTTTCACTTTGAACAAGAGTGCAGAAGAGAAGTCAAAAACCTATCTGAAGTTAGGCAGCAAAGTCAGGTCTGTTAGCCAATTCAAAGCCAGAGCTTCACCAGCAAGATTCACATGGATGACATGACACCTTAGAACAGGAGATCAAAGAGTTGTTGCTAACAGAAACATGGATCAGGGCTGCCTCTTAAATTAAGTTGCAGCCAGTTTTCTCTAATCAAGAAATTTATTCCTTGATTGCTTGGGAAGGAACCTCATTGAGTATCTTTGTTCTGTTCTGCACTCTACATGCTAAATCCAAGGGCTTGGAGCCATACTTATCATCTGACAACATCCAGTTGCCCTGATGGTGCCTGTATTTGATCAAACTCAGAATGGTTCAATGGTGCAGCTTCATCAGATTAAGAGTCTCAATCCTTGGCTATGATACCAAGTCCCTGAAAGAGTTTGATGATGGCAGACAAAATATTTCCTTAGTACGATGGAATTGCAAAATGGTCAAGGTACTCCTTTGCCAAGTTGCACAGGTGTCTCCCCTCTCATTGGCTTTGGCGAAGTATTTGAAGATGTTAACTTGCTCAATTGTGCAGTTGTAGATGGACCATCTAAGGGTTGTGAATCTTTTAGAGAAGGTCATTATCAAACATTTTTGATAATTGATCACCAATTATTGCCTTGGCAACATTGGACCAGGACACTCATTAAATCACCTTGTATTAGATAGCAATAGCACTTAGACTTACATATCGCTTCTCAGTGCTTTACAGCCCTCTCTGAGTGGTTTACAGAGTCAGCATATGGGCCCCAACAATCTGGGTTCTCATTTTACCAACCTCGAAAGGATGGAAGGCTGAGTCAACCTTGAGCCAGTGAGATCCGAACTACCAAACTGCAGGCAGCTGGTGATCAGCAGAAGTAGCCTGCAGTACTGCACTCTTAACAACTGCGCCATTGCAGCAGATAATAACATGAATGTCTGCCATATAGTAAGATTGGCATAAACCTATTTCCCAGTTTAGTGGCATGAATGTAGCTGGCTTCTAGTTGCTGGATAGGATAATTAATATAGAGGTTACCTTTATTAATAAACAGTCTGATGATAGCTGGAATATACTGTTAACCTACTGCTTAACAATATCTCTTCTTGTGCTAGTCAGGGGAATCTTGTGAGTGGCTTGGATTAACCCAGGATCCATGACATGGGAGGCTTGGCACTAAGAGCTGATCTACTTGACAAATTCAACCAGCTCTAGTATTAGCCATTGTTCACTTCTTGAGTCATGCATGACATTATTCTTTGCCTGCCCCAAATCCCTGCCCCCAGAAGGCAACCTCCACCTATCTTTTCCTGCTACAAATCTAAAGTAATGCATTCCAACTTAAGGTTGATTGACGTAAACATGTTGCTCGTCATGCTTCATATCATGGCAGGCCACTCCAGGTACTGTTATGCACTGTGGTGGCAAGACTCCCTCCCAGTTGCTGGTCTGAGCTCCTTACCACATAATATTACAGGTTCACCAAGGGAATGGGGAAAAGCTGGGCTTTGTTGTTTTCCGGCTTTACCTATCAAACAGATAAATAATAGATCGTTTTTTAAATAAAAGATCAGATAAAGTTGGCAAGGATTCTTCTCCTCTCTATTCTAGCCCAAGTGATAGGGAAACATAGTTTATCTCTTTTCCTTTCTTTTTCTTCTCCAGTCTTGGAAGGATAAAGAAGCAGGAGAATTCACCAATTAGGGTTGTGGTAGACATGGTCTAGACAGAACATCAAGCCATTTCTCTGTCCAAAGCAAAGGAAGTGGTGGAAACCTGGAGACAATTTCTCAAGCTGGCTTCATTCCCAGTCAGTTTAGGCCGAGAAGTGAAACCATTTAAGGCTGCCGTATGAAAAAGTTCTAGGACTGTCTCTTTAAGAATCTCATCCTCCATAATGGCCATGAATGTCTCCAAGCTGACTTCTGACTTGGGAGACTAGGGAGTGCTCTTCCTTTGGAGCCATGGCCCCCATTTTCTCATCATTTAGCAGCCCCCGAGGCACCAGGGACTAGTTCCATGGAGAACTAGAGGACTGGAGGGTGTGTGGTTTCATGTGCCACCTGCATCCCGTGGATTGGGCTTCACTTGTTTGCATGGCCCAGTTTCTGGCATGCTGCAGACTGGTGTCGGTCCACGGAGCAGGGATTGAGGACCCCAGATTTAGAACATGTGTAAAAATCCATCTCTATCAATAACAAGACAGCAAATGTTCCTCTTGAATATGCAGTGGACAATGTGTTGCTACTTCTTTTTGAGCTTTGTGATCTCAGATTCCATTTTGTTTCATTTTAGACTCTAGAAAAAAAGTCTTGCGCTATCTCTACTCAGCAGGAAATTGGGCACTGCTGGATTTTGGGAAGCATCACCTACCACCTAGCAAAGAGGATAAAGAAGCAGAAAGCCAAGACAATGGAGGTGAGCATATCCACTACCATAAGCCAGAATATTCTGGAACACAATATATATATATATATATATATATATATATATATATATATATATATATATATATATATATATATATATATATATATATATATATATATATATATATATATATATATATATATATATATATATATATATATATATATATATATATATATATATATATATATATATATATGTTTTCTGAGGTTTTCGCGGGTGTTAGTATGTAGGTCTCTAGTTGTTCGGGTTTTCTCCCGCGTAGAATTGGATATGTCTTTGCGACGTTTCGACGAAGTCACATTCGTCATCTTCAGGCTGCTGCTGACTACTTCAGGTTTGGTGTTTCCAGGAGTAGTGTGAAGATGACGAATGTGACTTCGTCGAAACGTCGCAAAGACATATCCAATTCTACGCGGGAGAAAACCCGAACAACTAGAGACCTATATATATATATATACACACACCAGTGATGGCTGACCTTTTTCTCCTCGTGTGCCAAAATCATGTGTGCGTGCACAACAGTGCACGTGTGCATGCCCACATCCAGAATACAATGCACCCCCCTCTGCGCATGTGTGTGCGAACTCCCACGCGCATGCTCCCTGTTTTAGGCCTAGCAGGCCTCCCTGAAGTCTCCTGGGACCAAAAATGGGGCATTGGGGGGCACCCCTTGTGCTCCCCCCTGTGCATGAGACCCCTCCACCCCCATGCATGTGTGTGCTTTTCCCGCATGCGCTGCAGAGACCCAAAAATCAGCTGGCTGGCAGGAGGAGCATACACATATGCATGGTGGAGCTGAGCTGGGTGACGGCTTGTGTGCATGCAGAGAAGGATCCATGTGCCACCTGTGGCATGTGTGCCATAGGTTTGCCATCATGGATATATACCTGTTGTGACTCAGCAGACGTCTTCTGTGAGTCTTTTCAGGATGTAAGGTCAACGATACAGCTGGGGCTCATTAGTGGGGTTCTGGTGATAAAAGAACGGATAGTGCCACGCCCTGGTTGCAGGAGTCAACGTTTGTTCCTTGGTTCGTTCAACATTGATTGATCATCGGTCGTGGTTTATGTAAGATACACTTGGAGAAGTGCTTTGTTTTCTGTAACCCTGATTCAAGGAGACACTTGGAGAAGTGCATTGCTTGTAAGAGTTTTTGTTTGGTATTTTGTTATCTCGTCAGAGCCTTTATTTATGTTATTTTTGGGCTTGCAGCCAGTCTGAGCCAAGAACTGATAAAGAGAGTTCCTTTTAAGTTGTTTGCCTGTCATCTGTTATCGAGCGAGGAAGGGGGGACAGAACATATACCATATTTAAGTTTGATTCTTGGTTGTTTATTTTTCTTAAGCCTACAGTGGAGCCCATTCAGGGAGGTCAAAATCAGCAAAATGGTAGGTGGAGTATTGCAATGCAAGATTATTTGTTTGTTTCAGTCCACGTGCACAGTGAGCTCCGTGCATATGCTTCTGCAGTGTTTTCAGTAACGTATAGCATCAACAGTTAAAGTAAACTTACCTCATCAAAATATCTTGGGGAGGCAATGAACTGTAACCAGTGGTGGGTTGCAGGTAGTACATCCCAGTTACGGGCGTACCGGAGCTTGCCCAGAGCACCAGATACCGTTCTGGTACAATGCTCTGGAGGGCCCACCCTCACTCCTTACCTGTGTTTTAAGCATTTGGCACTTCTGCGCATGCGCATGGTGAATATGGCACCTGCGCGATGCTCTGCCAAGCTGCTGGAGCGTCACGGAGGCTTGAGGAAGCATTGCAGGTAAGTACGATGCATGCGTACCAGTTGGAATGGAATCCGGAACCCACCATTGGCTGTAACCTATTACAAATCCATGCAGTTGTTCAAGTCTCAGGAACCACTAAAAAAAGATTGCTCCAGATTTTCTAGTTCTCAGACTGAATCTCTTACGAAAGCTCTTTAATTCCAGTTTCTTAACCACAGTGATGGGTTTAGACTATACTATCAATATTATATTGATATTAAGACGCTGAGCTTGTCGAGTAGAAAGGTTGGCAGTTCGGCAGTTAGAATCCCTAGAGCCCCATAACAGAGTGAGCTCCCGTTACTTATCCCAGCATCTGCCAATGTGGCAGTTCAAAAGCTACTTGCATGTAAAAATGCAAATAGAAAAATAGGAACTACCTTTGGTGGGAAGGTAGCAGCATTCTGTGCACCTTCGGCATTTGGTCATGCCGGCCATATGACCATGGAGACGTCTTTGGACAGCGATGGCTCTTCGGCTTTGAAATGGAGGTGAGTCTACCCCCTAGAGTCGGGAATGACTAGCATCAGCGGTGGGATTCAGCCAGTTCTCACCTATTCGAGAGAACCGGTTGTTAACTTTCTAAGCAGTTCATAGAACTGGTTGTTGGAAGAAATCTCCTTTTGTTTTTTTCCCAATTTACATGGCTAATCCTGTAAGGAAGACAGGAAGGAAACATTCTGGTGTTGCTTCTAGCCTAATCTTTATTGCCCTGCTTACAGAAACTGCCTCTCCAGTTAACCCTTATTACATTGTAACAGCTAAGGTGAAGCGCTTGTTGACGTGAGTGATGTTGGGTTGGCCATGCCCACACGGTCACATGACCACCGAGCCACTCCTATCCAGCTGGTCATTAGGGCAGAGAACCGGTTATAAATTATTTGAATCCCACCACTGACTAGCTTATATGTGGGAAGGGAACCTTTACCTTTACCTATCAATGTTATGGGATGTGTCTGTAACCAGGCTTATTCCCTCCTAAGTACAAAATATTTTTAAATAAGAAAAGTTTGTGCAATGTTACAGCCAGATTTCTGTAATCATGTATTCCCTCATTACTTGCTATTAGCAATAGCAATAGCAGTTAGACTTATATACCGCTTCATAGGGCTTTCAGCCCTCTCTAAGCGGTTTACAGAGTCAGCATATCGCCCCCACAGTCTGGGTCCTCATTTCACCCACCTTGGAAGGATGGAAGGCTGAGTCAACCTTGAGCCGGTGAGATTTGAACCGCTGAATTGCAGATAACAGTCAGCTGAAGTGGCCTGCAGTACTGCACCCTAACCACTGCGCCACCTTGGCTCTTCTTATTCTCTGAGTGACACCTTTGACTCTAACTTTCCCAGGGTTATTGCTCCTCATTTTGTTCAATGAATCAACTGCAACATTTGTCATTTGCTGACAATCAAGGGAAAGCATGCTTCATTTTAAATGAGGGATAAGCAATTTGTCTCCCTCCAGAAATTGCTGAAATCCAACTCTATCACTGCTAGGCTGCATGGAGAGTGGTGAGGGATGCTGGGAATTGTAGTCCAACAACTACTGGAATACCACGGGTTGTCTGTTTTATGCTGGACCATAACGTAGTTTGTGTGTAGTTTAGCAGGATGGACTATGCTTTTCTTAATCAGTTAAAACTTTATTTAGTAATAATATAGCATATACAAATAGAAACAGAGATAAAGATATACAGTATATTCCTTTCCCTTTTTTAAAAGGCACAATACTCTTTATTTTAAAGATATACAGTATGTTTATGTAAGTTTATTTCCCTCTTTTAAAAAATACAGTGACAATACTCTTTATTGTTTATTTCACTGCTTTTTAGTCTTGCTATAATCCTTTTATTTTCTTGAAAACAAAGATGCATTTCTTTTTTAAAAAAGTGGTATCAATGAATGAACAGATAATTGCTGAGATATAAGATTATTGCTCAATATAATATTAGTAAATAATACCAAAGTAGACTATTTTTATGAAAAAAAGCCTAATTTTTGAGCTTAATGCCAAAATCCCAATAGTATTATTATAGATGCTGAAAGAAAAGAAAAAGAAAACCAGCCCTGAACATAATATAGGTACATTTTTAAATGTCTGGTTTCTCCCTTCTTTGTACCCCAACTGATTTGCAATACTTATTGGCATCAGTTTTAGAAATCATACTCTGCATATTTATATTTCCCTTGCTGCATAATATGCAATATCTGTGTGTCCCAAGGTATCTGATATACACCATGTTGGACAAGATTCTTACTTGAATATGTAATTGGAAAAGAATAAATCCCATGAAAGAGGAAGTGGCTCAATTTTACTCTGTATGCTGGATGTATTCATTTTATTCACATTTCAATGGTGTCATCAGTTCCAGAGTTAGGAAATTGAAATATTGCCATTAAGACTGATTCTAAGAGGAACCAGCAATGTAATCTTAAACATCCTTGTTTAAAAGTAGATATCATTAAGTTCCTCTGGATTTGTTCCCAGATATATGCAAATGGATTGCAGCCTAAATGAAATTTGACATCAACAAAGCTGAATATTATATTTAGGGTCTGTGCAAAAAGGGAAATTACTTTCTTTTGCATTACTGCAGTCCTTTATATCCTAGGATTTAACCTGAATTTTCTCTCATTCCCTTCATCCTTGATATATTAAATGAGAGTTGCTTCTTATTTGTATGCTCATTCATCATGGTTTCTTAGAAGAGTATCTCCATTATGATCAATGGATCTTATCTTCAAGTAAGAATGAAATAAGATTTATTTGATTAAATGCCTTCTGTCTGATATATAACACACCTCTGTGTACCCTCTCCAATATAAAGTGGTGAGTTTAAAAGTTTTGGACAAAAAACTGGAATTGTGATGTTTTGGAACACATTGATAAAACTTTTGGTGGTGTATTCTCTAATACACTATTAAAAATGCCAGCAGCTATTCTGGAATCAAAGCAAAAGATAGATAGATAGATAGATAGATAGATAGATGGATGGATGGATGGATGGATGGATGGATGGATGGATGGATGGATGGATGGATGATGATGGATGGGTGGACAGGTAGGTGGATGGATAGATAGAGAGATAGATGTAGATAGATAGGTGGGTGGGTGGGTGGGTGGATGGATGGATGGATGGATGGATGGATGGATGGATGGATGGGTGGGTGGGTGGGTGGGTAGGCAGGCAGGTAGGCAGGTATAGGTAAGTGGGTAGAAAAATAGATAGATAGATAGATAGATAGATAGATAGATAGATAGATAGATAGATAGATAGATAGATAGATAGATAAAATAGTTTTTCTTATCAGTACCTGATTCTTTTTCCTGGGGAAACCAGTGACCCTCTTCCCAAAGTATAAATCCCAAGTTTCTATATACAGACACAGAGACATATTCCACTGTATTTTTATATGTCAGCTAAATAAAATAAATAAAAAATAAAAAGCTAAATAAAACAGATAAAATGGATGTTCTTTATCATTGTACTATGAATGGATCTTAATTTAAATCTTATCTTCCATATTTCCAAAACATGCTGTAAGTAGTACATGCTAAAGTTGCTGTTGAGTCATAAAATTCAGTAAATCTTTGTGTAAGCAGATTTGAGTTATGACACAGACCCTTTGCAGCCACCCACAGTTCATTGCGGGGTTTAGAACGCCCTTAAAAATCTGTTTCCAATTGTATGGAAAACCTTTGAAATTTGGCATGGCTTATTGAAACACATTTTTTTTTAAAACCCTCAGTCTCCTATTTGGATTGCAGCTGCAGCTGCTTTTTAAACTGCTTTGGGAGAGTTAGTGACCAACATTCAGAACAGAAAGAAGCACTAGGACTTTTTGAGACAACAAGAAGGATGAAGGTCTGTAAAACAAAAAGAAAACTTGAGTATTGGAATCTGGGCAATTTAAACTGTGTCTGGTGCTCCGCTGTGGAGAAATGCTTGATGCATAAGCATACTCAAGCAAGGACGGAAAAGTTGAAAGCAAACTTCAAGATTTCTGTAGTTGGCAGCACTTAACTAAAATTATTGCAGAAATGTTGTAACCACAGAAGGAAGCGAATGAACGATGTGAAAATTTGGGCTCGTTTCTTTCCTACAGGTTCAGCTGAAAATCCTAGTTGCAGTGATCTCCTGCGTTTTGCTCTCCTTGTTAATTCTATGCATTGTGTTAATTCCTGCAAAAGGTATGTTAACTTTGGAGGGATGGGGTGACGAGAGACAAATATTTTCTTCATTTTGCATCATTAGAAGTATTTGCAGAGAATTTTCTTTAATGGAATTTAGGATGTGTGCATGATAACCTATTTTACCAACAGCCAAATTTGGACAGCATTTGTACACACACTACCCCATTTCCCTCCCCTTTAAGCTGCAGCCACTGTATTTAGTGGTATTTCCGCAGACGTTTGTATCTCTGCAAAATTGTTACTCTGATTAAATTCAGAAATACTGGACAGACATGTCTGTATCCAAGTAAAAGAGAAATATTTGGAGCTATCAACAATGCATAAGGATCTTTTCAAATGATATATTTACCTGCATTTACTTTGAAGTGTGGGGAAGCCGAGGTCTTTCAGCCAAGTTGCAAACTCTGTTGTAAACAGCCTTGTTTCGTGCATTGTTTTCGGTTGGGCACAATAGATCTGCTTTATAAGTAGTCCTCGACTTACAACCACAATTGAGCCCCAGATTTCTGTTGCTAAGTTGTTAAGTAAGTTTTAGCCTATTTTACCACCTCCCACAGTTCTTAAATATTAAGTTGAATCTTTGCAGTTGTTAAGTTAGTAATATGTTTCCCAAGTGAACATGGCTGCCCCTTTGGCTTTGCTTGGCAGGAGATTACAAACGGTGATCCCGGGATACTAAAACCATCATACATATCAACCAGTTGCCAAGCATCTGAATTTTGATCATGGGGATGCTGCAATGGTTGTTAAGTGGGGAAAATGGTCCTAGGTCACTTTTTTCAGTGCCGTTGTAACTTCGAATGGTGGCTATACAAAGAATTGCACGTTGAGAACTACCTGTAATATGCAAGTTCTAGAGTGTTAATATGGCTCGCCTTTCTTACCTACCATTTTACTTCACATACACCTCAGGTTGCCTTCCTCGTACAGATCCGAGCCAAATCATTGGGTACCTGGGATCATCCCTCTTTTTCAAAAGTTCAGAAAACAGTTCATGTCTCCCATGAAGACTTGAGAGCCTTAAAAATGAAAGTTAGAACAACTTACTAAGGAAAGATGCATGTACATACACTATACAGATGCCTTTGCCTACTATTTAAAATTATGCTATATTATTATAAGCAGTATACAGTTTCTAGTAGGGGGAATAACCCTCTTCTGGTAGTTCTATATTTATATATAATAAAGGTAAAGGTTCCTCTTACACATATGTGCTAGTTGTTCCCGACTCTAGGGGGTGGTGCTCATCTCCATTTCAAAGCCAAAGAACCAGTGCTGTCTCTGTGATCATGTGGCTGGCATGACTAAATGCCAAAGGTCCACGTAACACTGTTACCTTCCCACCAAAGGTGGTTCCTATTTTTCTACTTGCATTTTTACATGCTTTTGAACTGCTAGGATGGCAGAATCTGGGACAAGAAACGGGAGTTTACTCCGTTACCTGGCACTAGGGATTCGAACTGCTGAACTGCTGACCTTTCTGATCGACAAGCTCAGCGTCTTAGCCACTGAGCCATCATGTCCCCCTATATATAATATAGAGACTTAAACCTCCTCTGCTATCCTGGTGTCTGTTTGAACGAAATTAATGTTGTCTGAGAAGAAGCATTAAGTGCTACTTTGAACAGTTCTATCAGACTCTGGTTAATCTTTTCTCATGGCCAAGAGGCTCCATGGGTTAAACCCTTAATTGATGACTCTGGAAGCTGGAACCTTCGGCAGGCATGCAAAGCCCATCTGCCAACTCACTACATATTTCTTTGCTGAGACTGAGCTAAGAAGTATTTAAGTGGTAACAATTGTGCATGCTGTCTCTTTCTGTTAATTGCAGACAGTTAATACTAATATTTCAATCCTGAAGTGGCCACAACTAAAAATGATTGACTCTCATCAGTGGATTTAGGACTTGAATCTTTTTTTACTCCCATTGTTTAATCCTGGAACTCATGATACGAGAAGACAAAGGTAACATCTGAGCATGTTGAAAATACATGTTTTTACAGCCTCCTCTTTCATTGATACGAAACGTAGAGAATGAGGAAGTAGAGTAGAGGACCAAGTCAAGAGGTTTTGATTTAGCTTTTTCCTTTAGTTATACTGGGCCAATTAGTCCCACTGACATAGTGGCAGGAAATTCAGGAGTTTATCATTTCCGTTCATCTGCAGAGCCCCATTTCGAGGAAGGCTGTTCTAACAGAAGTTTACAAAAACGTAAGCCAATGTAAAGCTTTTCTTAGCCAAGCTGTTCTTTTTTTGACAAATAAAACTGAGTGATAGTAAACAGATCTAGTTTCAAGACTCAGGCATGGTCCACAGTACTATGGTAGATACTAGAGGTTGCTGCCAAAATCATCACAACTTCTTCGCTGTGTTACTATACAGTTTGTTTTCAATATAGAACACATTGTAAACATGCAATTTACATGACATCTGTCTGACATAAGAGCTAGGTCAATGGATAGCAGAAATACTCCATTCACCTTTTTCCTACAATGGACTTAGGTTACAGCAAAACAAAATAATTTCAAGTAATGAGCACAATCCTTACTTGAATAGATATTTCTTAGAACTGCGGAAGACTGCATAGACAAGTCATACAACCTTGATTAAAGGTTAATACAAAGCATGCAATTAACAGAAGATGTTTTACGTTTAAAGATGTTATATGAACACATAATTAATAAGGGAATTTCTTTGTATGGAGTATTTATAGCAAATGAAGAACTGATAACAAAACCATAATTTTATGCAATGGAAATGTCTTTTTAAAAATAAAAATAAAAATCAAATGTACTATATAAGCTTTTAATTTTATTTTTTTAAAGTCACTGGACTTCTACTGGAAGAAGTAGTTTTTTAAAAACCTTCGTCTTCTACATTTCTGCCAGCTAAGTATTTGAACACAGAACACAGAATAACAGAATTGGAAGGACTTTGGAGGTCTTCTAGTCCAATCCCCGGCTCAAGACCCTATACCACTTCAGACAAATGGCTGTCCAGTCTTCTTCTTAAAAACCTCCAGTGTTGGAGCACCCACTACTTCTGAAGGCAAACCCTTCCATTAGTTAATTGGATATGTCTAGTCTAGTAAAAAGAAAGACTAAGTTAGGAAATTCCTCCTTAGTTCTAGGTTACTTCTCTCCTTACATAGTTACATAGTTGCTTCTCTCCTTACATAGTTTCCATACATTGTTTCTTGTCTTGCCTCTGGTATTTGGAAAATAGGTTGATCCCCTCTTCTCTGTGGCAGTCCTTCAAATATTGAAACACTGCTATCATGTGTCCCCTGGTCCTTCTTTTCAGTAGACTTGACATACCAAATTCCTGCAACTCTTCATATATTTTAGCTTCCAGACCCATAATCATCTTTGTTGCTCTTCTCAACATCTTTATTTATATTGTGGTAAACAAAACTGGATACAATATTCAAAGTGTGGTTTTCTCAAGGCTTTGTAAAGCAGTACTAATACTTCACATGATCTTGATTCTGTCCCTCTACTAATGTAGCCTAAAGTGGCGTGGCTTTTTTGACTGCTATAGCATACTGTTGGCTCACATTTAAGTGACTGTCCAGTAGGATTCCAAGATCCTTCTCACAATTATTACTGTTGAGCTATTTTATACATGTACATTTGGTTTTTCTTGCCTAAATGTGAAACCTTACCTTTCTCTAAATTGAATTTCATTTTGTTACATGGGGCCCAGTTTTCAAGTCTGTGGAGATCTGGACCTTAAGCCTATCTTCGGGAGTGTTGGCTATTTCTGCCAGTTTAGTATCACCTGAAAGTTTGATGTGTTCCCCTTCTATTCCTTCATTTAGATCATTTAGTAAGATATTGAAGAGTATTGGACCTAAAATGGAAACTTGTGGTATCCCACTGCTTACGTCCCTCCATGTAGATGTAGTTCCATTAACCACTACATGTTGAGTATGGTTTCTCAGCAAGTTACAAATCCATTCTTTACTGAAATTCAAGTATGCTATGTCCACAGCATTTTACTGGTCTAGTAATTTAGTAACTTTGTCAAAAAATGAAATAAGATTTGTTTGGCATGATCTGTTTTTGGTAATAACTTTGCTTGCTTCTAGGTGTTTGCAGATTTGTTGATTGATTATCTTTTTCAGTATCTTTCCACGTATTGATGACAGGCTGAGTGGTCTGTAATTTCCTGGCTCTGTCCCCCCCACCACTTTTTTTTGAAGATCGGGACCACATTAGCTTTTTTCCAGTCTTCAGGTAGTTCCCTAGTGTTCCAAGAACTTTGAAAAATATGGTTCAATGGTTCCCAAATCACATCTGCCAGTTCTTTTGACTCTGATTTGAATCCATCTAGAGAAGACAGATGTTCCCTTATCTTTTTCTTGCTTATTTTAATTTTAATCTTAGTCTTTCTTTTCCAGTTCTGTTTTTGATAAATTGAGTTGTGTTTTCATTTTGGGTGAACACACATCAGAAAATTAATCAAGCAGTTCTCTCCAGTGCCTATTATTTCCTTGGCAGCTTCTCCCATTAGTGGACTGATTGTTTCCTTGACTTTTTTTTTGTTTTTTATGTGTTGAAAAAAACTTTTTTCATTATTTTTCACATTTGTTGCAAGTCTTACTTTGTTCTGAGCCTTAGTTTTCCTGATTTCATTTTTGCAGATTCAGGCTATTTGTTGGTTGGCTTCAGTTATGTGTCCCTTTTTCCATTTTTTGTGAGTATCTGTTTTCTTGTTCAGTTTGTCAGGGAGTCTTGGTGTAACCATGCTGATTTCTGATTTCCTGTTTTTCTTTTCAGTGGTATTGACCTGGACTGGGCTTTTATAATTATATTTTTTAGAGTTTTTCAAGCTTTTTGCGTTGTTTTTCCCCTTTAAGATTTTCATCCATGGACTCTTTCCCAAGCTCTCTCTGAGATTATTAAAATCAGCTCTTTTAAAGTTTAAGACACTAGTTTGATTATGTTCTATGTGTCTTATATTGACAATCATCAATATGCTTGTATCTGCATTATATTGAATTGTAATATGACATGAACACTCTCCCCCCACCCCAAAGTTCCTGCAATTTCAATCCCCTTTATCTCTTCTTCTCTGTTAGTAAAAATTAAATCCATTATAGCTGCTTCTCTAGTTCCCTCCTCATACCTTTTGGATGACAAAGTTGTCAGCTAGGTTGGTCAGGAATTTGTTCAATTCCCCACTTGATGCATAGTTTGTCTCCCAGTTGATGTCAGGGTAGATAAACTCCCCCATTACTACTGTGGTGTCTTTCCTACAGACATTTGTTAAATGTTTAGCAAAATATTTCTTCTGCTTGGTTGAGTCGCTCGTAGTATACACCTATCAAAATATCATTCTTTTTTCCTTTTATGTTGACCCATATGCATTTTAGGAGGTGTTCATCCTTGGTTTTGTGCATCTCTGTAGAAAGAAAGTGATCCCTTACATATAATGCATATAATGCAACTCCACCTCCTCTTCTGTTAGATCTATTGGTTTTGAACAGTACATCTATCAGTACATTCCAATCATGGGTTTCATCCCACCAAATTTCAGTAATGTCAACTATATCATATCTGCTCCCGTGTAGTAGTACTTCAAATTCACCATGTTTGTTCCCTAAACTTTGAGTGTTAGTCCATAACACTCCCTTTGAGTCCATAAAGGACTCAGACATCTGAGTCCTTTATGGCTGACCTTGGGTATGCTTTCCTATATCTCCTACTTTGCATCTGAATTTTTCTTTCTTCCCTTCCTTCCCTACCTCCTGGTTTGATTGGTTGTGTAGGGTTTTTTGTTTGGAATTAGGTCCTAATGTTCCTAAAGATTGGTCACCTTCCACCCTCAATTTCAGTTTAAAGCCTTCCGGTAAGTTGAGCCATCCATTTTCCGAATATATTCTTCCCAGTTCTTATAAGGTGCAGCCCATCTGTTTTGATATGATAGTGTACCTATATTCCCTTTTGTGTTTATTTGTCTTGACAGTTTTCTTCTGCATTAGTGCTGGTGAGGAGCTGTGTCAACAGTGGAAGTGACATGTTTATTCTATAGTAACTAATAGTTATTTATTTCAGGAGGAAGCATCCAAAGCATTGCCATTTATAAAACATAGAAATGCTTGACACACCTGTTAAAATAAAGATGTTTTCGCATTGCAAAGGGCAACAGTCATCAAACCAGAAAGGTGTGAAGGAGCTAATAGTTAAAAGAGATTGTAGAGAGTAGAAAGGCTATAGAAGCTTAGATCTATATTAAATGGAATTATGGATACCATAAGCTCACCTTACGTTATGTTTGGGAAGAAGCCCTAATTTAATTCCAAAAGAGAATAATATACATTCAGAGTAAAATAATAATAATAATAAAACAAGCACCAGTAACAGGTGCCCCCAGAGTGTGGGGTCATAAAGTCAAGATGCTGGTTGCAGCCACATAATAAAAACCTACCCTTTTTACAATCATCACACACATGCAATATATGTTTTAAAAAAGGAGGGGAAGGGTTTTGATTGTGTAATGATGGTTGCCATCTTGGCTTTTTTTAAAAAAACCTTATCCCTCCTGGAATATCCTGATTTATAATAGCTGTTGGCAGTCTCAATTGCTTCATGATCTATAAAGGCAGGATATTAATCAAGGATCTAATGAGCTTTGCCACTCCAAAACCTTTTAGATTTGCAGCATATGGTAGTACAAATTCAAGTGGGATTTGCCCATGTTCAATGCCTCTTTCATCTGAATTGTACTTTTTCAGGAAGAAATGAGAGCAGGAGAAGAGAGCTCCACAAAACCTGGGGTGGGAGGGGGAAATCACCTGTTGGTTCCCCTTTGCCTCTGATCTACAGGGAGTGTCAGTGCCATGAGATGTCATATGAATTCTATATGACAAATGTATAGGAGAAGATAATTTTTCCAATGGAACAAATGGGAAGTGGATATAGAAAAGAAGGATGTGAAAGCTGCTTTGGAAATTAGTGAAAAGAATAATATTGCAGCATGCCAAAAAATGTTGGGTGAATTTTTTTAAAAATAAAGATGGGGAAATGAATAGGAATATTTTAGGATAGGTAAATGCTGATAGAAAGTTAGTTTATGGTTTATTTCAAGAACTGAATCCTTTTCAAAAGAAGCAACATTAGCTACGCATAATAATGTACCACCTTTTTATATAGAAGTGAGAATCACATTTGCTAGGAGAAACAAAAGTAAGTTAAAGGTCATGAAAATGAGAAATTGAAGAAGTGTGTGTGTAAAATAAGAAAAAGCAGCGACAAGAATACATTGGTGGTGCATGAATGAATATGAATAAATTCAGGAGCGCTTAGAACAATAGAGATAAGTTCAGATGCTTGGTCATATATATTTTTCTTTGAATACATTTGAGGTGATTAGTCATATTTGATTGGCTCTCATATTTGTTTTTGTTTGAATACATTTGTTTTTTAATTTGATTGCTGTTCAGATTTGGTTTTTTAAATATCAAAACAAATTATTTTAAAATTATAAAACAAAATTTTATTTATTTTGTTTGTCACTCATGTAAAAGGTAACAGGAATGGGAACAAACATGAATAAGAACACAGGAAATGGGTACAAATAAATGGGCATAGTAAGAAAGGGACGTTAGGCACGCTGGTGCGCTTATGCACGCCCCCTTTATGGACCTCTTAGGAATGGGGTGAGGTCAACAGTAGACAGTTTAAGGTTAAAGCTATAGGGGTTTGAGGATGTAACAGCGGAGTCAGGTAGAGCATTCCAGGCATTGACCACTCTGTTGTTGAAGTCGTACTTCCTGCAATCGAGTTTGGAGCGGTTTACCTTGAGTTTGTATCTATTGTTTGCCCGTATATTATCGAGGTTGAAGCTGAAGTAGTCATTGACAGGTAGGACGTTGTAGCAGATAATTTTGTATACTACACTCAGGTCAGACCTTCGGCAGCGTAGTTCTAGGTTGTCCAAGCCCAAAATTTCAAGCCCGGTGGCATAAGGGATTCTGTTGTGAGCAGAGGAGTGCAGTACTCTTCTCGTGAAATACCTCTGGGCTCGCTCAATTGTGTTAATGTCCGATATACCTTGTGGATTCAGACAAGCTGTATTTGAGAATTGGTTTAGCAAATGTTTGTATGCCCTAGTTTGCAGTAAAATATTACCGTAGAAGAAGCTTCGCAAGTTTAGGTTAACAAGTCTTAATTATTAATTAGACTTCTATACCGCTTAATAGGGCTTTCAGCCTCTCTAAGCAGTTTACAAATTTTTTAGCAAATT
This sequence comes from Thamnophis sirtalis, assembly GCF_051295495.1. Taxonomy (NCBI): domain Eukaryota; kingdom Metazoa; phylum Chordata; class Lepidosauria; order Squamata; family Natricidae; genus Thamnophis; species Thamnophis sirtalis. The sequence continues at coordinate 29,366,579 of NW_028261381.1, forward strand.
GAGTCAGCAACTTGCCCCCACAGTCTGGGTCCTCATTTCACCCACCTCAGAAGGATGGAAGGCTGAGTCGACCTTGAGCCAGTGAGATTTGAACCGCTGAACTGCAGATCACAGTCAGCTGAAGTGGCCTGCAGTACTGCACCCTAACCACTGTGCCACCTCAGCTCTTTTAATGGCTTTTTGGCAATGCTGTTACATTGACAGGTGAGAGGAGAACTCCTTGATGGAGTGTGGGTCGTCTACGAGGCCATATCTGCCTAGCTTGTATTTGATGTTATGATTTTTTTTTTTTTGCCAATGTGTAAGACAGAGCATTTGTTGGTTGAGATTTGGAGTTGCCAATTGTTTGACCATTCAGACACATAGCCAAGGTCATTTTGAAGGGCAACAGCATTGTTGTTGGTGTTGAATAGTTTTACGTCATCAACGAAGAGGATGGAGATGCTTTTGAGATGATCACAAAGGTCATTTATGTAAAGCATAAAGAGTATGAGTCCTAAAACATTGCCTTGGGAGACACCGCTGTTAACTGGTGTAGGGTTTGATAGGGCTGTCCCTATTCTGACTCTTTGTTGCCTGTTTGATATGACCTCGTAGATGACCCACACTCCATCAAGGAGTTCTCCTCTCACCTCTCAATGTAACAGCATTGCCAAAAAGCCATTAAAAGAGCCGAGGTGGCACAGTGGTTAGGGTGCAGTACTGCAGGCCACTTCAGCTGACTGTGATCTGCAGTTCAGCGGTTCAAATCTCCCTATTCTGACTATTTGTTGCCTGTTTGATAGGAACGCAGCTATCCCCTTATGTAGGGATCCGGAAATGCCATACGATTTTAGTTTTAACAGTAGTTTGTTGTGTACCACTATAAATAAAACAAAATAGATAAAACAAAATTGTTCATATTTGTTTTTTAATGTGATCAAATTATAAAACAAATGCATGGAGGAAGAATGAACAGGTTGAGAGGAAGAGGAAAACAGGAAGTCATGGTCAAGAGGTGACGAGGTCTTAAAAAATAGAAAGGTCAAGCAAGATTGCTGGTGGCGCAGTACTGGAAGAAGGAAGAATTGCCTACTATTCAAGAATGGACTTTAAAAGTAACAAACTTAGCAGAGATGGCTAAAATATCAGCATACTTGAAGGACCATTCAGATGAGAAATATAAGTTGGAATGGAGAAGATGGACTGATTACATTCAAAATAAATATGGGACTAAGAAATTTCAGTTAGCTTATGAGTGAATGAACAAGGAGTGTTACAATTTATCTAAAGTTAGCTTTACAAAAGAGGAGTTAAAGTATAAGTGATGGTATGATGCTAAAGTTAGATAGTTTATTTTAGTGTATGATTGTTAAATGTTTATACCCTGTATTTTACTCTGGGAGGCTGGGGTGGAGGGAGGGAGGGAAGGGGAAGGGTATACAATTGTAAAATTTATTAAAACTTTTTAATAAAAAAAATAGAAAGGTGAGAAGTTTAAAAAACAAACAACAATGTGCAAAATCTTGTATGGAGGTGGGGAAAATCACGGAGAGTTTGCAAGGATAGAAAAGATGGGAGAAGTACAAATTATGAAATGTATTGGTGTAAAGTAGTTTAAACTATATTTCCCATTCTTTTTCTTATACCATGCTTTTAATTTCGTTGGCTGGCTATTTCTCCTACTGCTTCTCCAAGTTCTGCATAATATTGCTTACTGAAAAGGAATAGCATGACGAATGTGTCGGTGTGTACGTGTGCAGTTGCACCATCCATATACGGTACAGTTGCATCAAGCTGTACATGGTCCCTTTATGTTTTGTCTGTCAGCTTCTGCTTTGCTGTTGCTTCAGCTGACATTGTCTTCCAAACCACTGGTCTGTTTGGTTTTTTGTGAACATGATGAATTCCCTAAGCTATCTGAATCATCTGTCACATGAGGGGAAAAGGAACAGAAATTCCCACAAATAAGCATAAAGCAGGAATTTATGCAGGTCGATAAATTATTCAGAGCTTAAGGATAATAAATAACATGTATTAGCGAGTGACCCTGTGATTATATATATATATTCAAAAAAGACTGACTCACATGAGCATTGAAAAAGAATGTGAGTCTAATTTATGACCGTTTTCCTTCCAGAGGGCCTAGTGAAGTGGCTGATGTATCAAATTGCATGATTTATTGCAGGAAATTGTAAGAATTTCAGAATCTATTTCCTATTAGACAGTTTCTTAGTGCTTTTGATGGATTACTGCTTTGCGTATTTAGTCTGGTAAATTTCAAATTAAACAGGCATCTTTATGAAACTAGGTTAGAGGGTCACTGTCCAATGTTTACCCTCCACTCCCACCCCCAACCTTAACAAGAGTTTGCTTCTTTATAAAAATGGCTCATGGTTTTTGCAAAAAAGGGAAAATGAGGGACCACAAATCATAGCTATATATCCATGATGGTGAACCTATGGCACACATGCCAGAGGTGGCACGCAGAGCCCACTCTGTGGGCACGCGTGCCATTGCCAGCTGCTTTTCTGGTTTCCAGCGCATGCACGCATGCCGCCAGCTGACATTCATGCGTGCCAGAGCCCCGGAAACCCAAAGACCAGCTGGTCTTCAGGTTTCTGGGGCTCTGGCATGTATGTGTGCACACACGCACAAGCTTTCTGGTTTGGGCACTCGGTGCCCAAAAGGTTCGCCATCACTGCTACATGCCATCATTGTATCATTTAAATACAGCGATGTATACTGTACAATTTTGATTGAGTAAACCAAGGACAATCATAGCAAAACTACAAGAATTGCAAGTACTGGATTTCTGGCTATTCAACCGTACTGTTCATTAATGACTTTCCTCATTCTTCTTATATACTGTATATACACTATATTGCCAAAAGTATTTGCTCACCTGCCTTTACTCGCATATGAACTTACTGTAAGTGACATCCCATTCCTAATCCATAGGGTTCAATATGACGTTGGTCCACCCTTTGCAACTATAACAGCTTCAACTCTTCTGGGAAGGCTGTCCACAAGGTTTAGGAGTGTGTTTATGGGAATTGTTGACCATTCTTCCAGAAGCGCATTTGTGAGGTCACACACTGATGTTGGACGAGAAGGCCTGGCTCTCAGTCTCCACTCTAATTCATCCCAAAGGTGTTCTATCGGGTTGAGGTCAGGACTCTGTGCAGGCCAGTCAAGTTCATCCACACCAGACTCTGTCATCCATGTCTTTATGGACCTTTATGGACTGTGGTGCACAGTCATGTTGGAAGAGGAAGGGGCCTGCTCCAAACTGTTCCCACAAAGTTGGGAGCATGGAATTGTCCAAACTGTCTTGGTATGCTGAAGCATTTAGAGTTCCTTTCACTGGAACTAAGGGGCCAAGCCCAGCTCCTGAAAAACAATCCCACACCATAATCTTTACACTTGGCACAACGCAGTCAGACAAGCACCATTCTCCTGGCAACCGTCAAACCTAGACTCATCCATCAGATTGCCAGATGGAGAAGCACGATTTGTCACTCCAGAGAACGCGTCTCCACTGCTCTACATTCCAGTGGTGGCGTGCTTTACACCACTGCATCCAACGCTTTGCATTGCACTTGGTGATGTATGGCTTGGATGCAGCTGCTCGGCCATGGAAACGCATTCCATGAAGCTCTCTGCGCACTGTTCTTGAGCTAATTTGAAGGCCACCTGACGTTTGGAGGTCTGTAGTGATTGACTTTGCAGAACGTTGGTGACCTCTTCACACTATGCGCTTCAGCATCCGCTGAGCCCGCTCCGTCAGTTTATGTGGCCTACCACTTCGTGGCTGAGTTGCTGTTGTTCCCAAACACTTCCATGTTCTTATAATACAGCTGACAGTTGACTGTGGAATATTTAGGAGTGAGGAAATTTCACGACTGGATTTGTTGCACAGGTGGCATCCTATCACAGTTCCATGCTGGTATTCACTGAGCTCCTGAGAGCGACCCATTCTTTCACAAATGTTTGTACAGTCTGCATGCCTAGGTACTTGATTTTATACACCTGTGGCCATGGAAGTGATTGGAACACCTGATTCTGATTATTTGGATGGGTGAGCGAATACTTTTGGCAATATAGTGTATTTACAGTATAGCAAATGTATTCCACAAAGAAAAACAAAAATGGAATTCCTTTGGCTTTCTAATATCCACACGTTCCAAAACAATGTCATGGTTTTCTCATAATATTTTGAACACCTGGAATCTATTGGGTGCTGATGTTAACACATATGTGAGTCTCAGAGTACCTTTGTTGATATCCAAAACGTGCATTTCTCCACTATTTGAAATGCCTGAGCCAAAGTTTCATCTTGCTAGTGGCATGCACATTGTAAAAATTTCATACTATTAGCCTTGAGTCATTGCCATTCATGTGCTAAAAATGATCTTTCCCAAATGTTGGAAATGCATTTTCTAACACTAAGTATTCACCATTACTCAACTTACAGAAATAGCATTCCAGAAATAATTTAAAGTCTGCCTGACTCCAAACTTCCCTGGGTGTCTTACCTTTTAAAAATAAAAAAACCTATAAAATTTAAGAAACAGATCATGAAGACCCAGAACAGAAAATTATACATACTTTACCAAGAAGGGGATAAGCACCACTCTACCCCAAGACCTGCGTGACCAGCCAACTTTCCAAAGATTTATGAAGATAAATCCAAGTGGATCTCTGGCAGAATGCTATTCCATAAGGAAGGTATAACAACAGAGGATTCATGCTTCCATTCATGGTTCTGATTTAAAAAAAAACATTATTTAATTAGGGCACACATTTTGCCTAATCTTACTGGCCAAAACTAACCAATAATAAGTGGTCCTCAAATAACTGGGCCTATTTTTCAAATGAGTTGAGGATGACATATCTTGCATCATTTCGATCTGACATACTTTTCCTGTTTGATTTCTTTTGAACTATAATCTCTGTGAACCTAAAATTGCCTCCTATTCAAAAAACCAAAAACTATAGCATTCTAGGTGCAATTTCTCTATATTGTGTGTGAACTGTGGCTAAACTGTCATCTCTGTCTTGCTCCTGAAGATAAACACAAACGAAATAATCCCAGACCACTTACACTGGATGAGTATTTGGATGGAGATTTCAATTACAAAACCTTTTCTCCATACTGGGTTTCAGGTATGTCAAATTAATTTGGAATCATGGGATAATATGGGGCAGTGATGGAACATGGAATGCTTTTTTTTTAATCTGCTAAACTTAAGGGTTATGGTTGGTTGTTTTTTAATGGAATTGTTTGGGTTTCAATTGTGGTTTATTGCCCTCAGTTGTGCAGAGACAGCGCAGGGACAGGGTGCATGGTATCTCAAACAATTGACTAAATTAATACGCCTATTTAAAATGAGCAGAGAATTGGAACATTTGTGATAATCAGCAGTGATATTAAAGAATCACTGAGGATCAAAGATTTGCTTCCAAGGTAAATGTAGATAAAACCATTACAACATTGTGTATCAAACCCAAAAGCCCTTTGTGAGAAACAGTGATAGGAAGATGATAGTGATGTTGATTTTGCTTCTCTAGATAATCACGGTTCTTGCACAAATGTATACAGCTAAGAAATGTGACAAGTGCCCAGAGCTGCTAAATCTGCCATTCCCTGGAGTATTTTATTTGAAACCACAGAGTTTCTAGACTTAGTCAGAACCTAAATAATACTAAATTCCTAATTTGATATTTCATAATCTCTGGGGCTTTTAAAGTGATAAACAACATCATTTGCATGATTTTGTTTTGTTTCGTTTTGGTGCAGGCAAATTGGCTGATATTAAGGAATTATTTTTTTCCTGGCTTATTTTTATTTCAAAGCAGTTACATTATAGAAGACAAAAATAGGGGTGAGGTGTCAATTTATGTTCTGTTTTATTTTTGTGAATGCATGACGTTCAATTATCAAATACGAGCTTTGGTTTTAAGCGTTTGGTAGGTATTTTGATGGACTTGCAATTAAGATGAATATTCCATTTTTAGTTTTTAAAAATTCCAATATAAAATGTAAAATGTATACATTGTTTTCCTGCGCATATGCATTTTTGTGTAGAATAGATATATGTGTGTGTATGTATATGTACATGTACATGCATATATGTATATATTAAAAAAGAATTACAATGCAAAATGTTGCAGAAGCAATAACAACAACAATAATAACAATAATATACTTGCCCTAGTAAAAAAGTGGGATATGAATCAAATCTTAGAAGTTTAGGTATTAGAGCAAAAATGTAAAATTTACCTTCAATTGTAAATTCAATCAATTTATTCCTCATCTCTACCAAGAACATTTGAGATTTTTTTTAAAAAAAACTGTGCATATATTTGATTTTTCTCAGCTTTGATGTCATTTTTGCCTATTCAGAATTACAAGATTAGGCACATTTTTTTAGCCTTTACCTTTCCTCTGGTAGCTCCCTTATTTTCTTGCATGAAAATTCCTTGTGGTTTTGAAGTAAGCAATTAAATGCATGATTGCCTGAGAAATGCAACAAGATACTGTGTTTCCCCGAAAATAAGACAATGTCTTATTTTCTTTTGACCCCCGAAATAAGTGCTTGGCCTTATTTTTGGGGAGGTCTTATTATTTTTGAGGTGCATGAGGTGGTGAGCGTGATCACCTCATGGCTGCTGCTGTGTTATGCTCCTGCAGCAGTGAGGTGCATCATTGAATTTGCCACTCTTTTTGCAGTGGCCATTAGCATGACAGAAGGGGCAAAATGGCTAGGGTTGTGGGAGCGGCTGTTAGATAATGGTGTGTGGGGTGCGTGAGGCATGTTCCCCCCTTTCTCCCCCTCTGGCCTCGCCTCTTCACCTCATGTTGTTTGCATGGGAAGCAACCAGAGGAAATGGTAGGGATCAGCTGCCCATGCACTTAAATATTTTAAGGGAGGGCTTATTTTCAGGGGAAGAGTTATTTTCAGGGAAACCGGTAGAATTTCCATGAAACTTATTGAACAATCCCATTTCTCTTTCCATTGAAGGAAATGAATATCTTCAAGACTCTAAAGATAATGTCATCCTTCACAATGTTGAATCAGGGCAGTCGACCATTATCTTGACAAATAGCACCATTGTATGTATGGCCTCTATTTCAAAATTATGAGTTAATTTATGTAAGTGATGGTTATGTGTTGGCTACTAATTGATGCTTTAATCTTTCAGAAAGAACTGAATGTCACAAATTATGCAATGTCTGCAGATCAGAAATTTATAGTATTGGAAAGCAACTATTCTAAGGTAATATTTTTAAAAGTTTGGATTGGTAAACTTTCAGGGCATTAACAAAAATTCTTCGAAGGAATTCCTTGGGAAAGGAAGTTGAAGCAAGGCCTTAGTTTATTCCTTCATTATCCTTCCAATCTTAGCCTCCATACTAAAACAATCATTACTGCAAAGTACAGTAGGCAGTAAACAATCATTATTGCAAAATAACAATCATATTTTGCTTTGGACAAACAATCAGCTCTTCATCCCTACCAGACTAGCTCTTGTGCACTGACTTCTAATCGCGAGGAGATTTCCTAGGGCCTGAGGGCCCCATGTAATAACCTCTTGAGAAATGGGCTGAATGGGGAGGAAAGTTAGATGCTTGGTTCAGACACTAGTTTGGTAAGAAAATGAATTACCGTATCTTTGGAGTATAAGATGCACCTTTTTCCCTCAAAAAAGAGGATGAAAATCTGGGTGCATTTTATACACTGAATACATTTTTGGCCTCCGAAACCCCACCTCACTTTGCAAAAACAGCCATGTATAGCTTTTAGGAGGCTTCCAGAGTGCTCCTGGGGAGAGCAGAAATGACCACAAAATGGGCTGTTTTTTGCTCGCTCTTGCCTCCCTAGCCCCCAGGAGCACTCTATAACCCTTCTAAAGGCTATGCATGCCCCTTTTTTTGACAAAAATGGGCCCGTTTTCATGAAAAATGGGCCGTTTTGGGGAGGTCTGCAGAATGCAAAAACTTTTTTTTTAATTTGCCTCTTCAAAATCTTGGTGCATCTTATATTCTGAAAAATATGGTAATTTTCCTAGAAACCCGGTCTTATTCTTTGGTCCCCTTGCAGGTTATGCACCCAGAGAGCAGCCGCTGTAGAAATTAAATACAATTTAATTGTGAAGGTGCAGAAGGTGCATTAGCTTTGTGCAAAAATTTACTCTGGATAGTGAGATGAACAGCATAAAAATTTAATTAATATTTTTTTTTTAAAAAAATAATAAATTCAGCTTGGCTAGAGGGCAGAAAAAAAGGGCCAAAGTATAAACATCCATGTACATACATGGGCAAAACCTTGCTTCCAATGTCCTATCCCTACCTGATCAGTCCACATTCATGCCATATTAACAGAGAAGATATAAAGAGTGCTTCTTTTTTTCATGTCAATAAATCAGATTTCTGATTGCACTTGGATTTGTGTTCTCTTCAGAAGAGAGGTGGTACACAGCAGGTTCTGACCAGTTCTGGAGAACCAGTAACGGAAATTTTGAGTAGTACAGAGAATCAGTAATACCACCTCTGACTGCCGCCCGCCCCCATCTAGTCTCTGTCTCCCGAGTCCCAGCTGACTGGAGGGAATGGAGATTTTACAGTATCCTTTCCCTGCCACGCCCACCAAGCCACATCCACCAAGCTACACCACGCCCACCAAGCCATCTATATCTATACCTATGCCTATACCCATACCCATACCCATACCCATACCCATACCCATACCCATATCCATCCACCCACACATCCATCCATCCATCCATCCATCTAGTGGTATCACCGTTCCATAATAATAATGCTGATCAAAGTGACAAATTGGTTCCTTTTCTGGAAACATATTTACATCAGTAAAAAGCATTTTGAAAAACTTCTTCATGACTGAAAAATAGTGATGACTGCTCCTACATTTTATGAAAATTGCTTACCGGGTTGCATTGTCTTTAATAAAACAGAGATAATGAGTAGAACAAAGACCTCAAGAGAAAGCATTATGAAGATTAGATAACTTGTTTTACATTTAGCAAAATTAATTATTTTTCTCTCTCCATTGTAACCTTTCAGCTTTGGAGGTATTCTTACACAGCATCCTATCACATTTATGATCTTGAATTAGGGTAAGACAGATTTATTTTCCTGTTGACTAAAACATTAGTAATGTTTAACTTTATGCAATGCTCTTTTTGAGAATCATTAAGTCATTGAAGAAAATAGATTTCAAACAGATCTGTTATCTATAGTGATATTCCCAAACATCAATGGAGTGCTTCATTTTGTTTTCCATTAAATGTATTAAACTCAATTTAAATTGTTTATCAGTCACTTACAAAGTCTTCATTGGGCTGGACCTAGCACTTTTGCAAGAATTCAGAACTAATGAACCAAAGGTTTTAGTAAGGACTTTTCACTTGCACTGATGATGTTACCTAGTTTGAGTAATGAAATGTCTGCAAGAAAACAACCATGCTCAAGGAAGATCAAGAACCTCTCATATAAAATTTCTTAAATAAATAAAATAAATAAATGTAACTGGTTATGACCCAGTCTTCCTTAGAAAGCAAAAGCAAAGTTCTGCCTCACTGTTGTCTAGCTCCCTCTCTGCCTCTGAAGCAGAGCCCTTGTCTGAGCTTTTCTCAGCCCTCGGGAATGGCCCATGTTCCTCCCCAACTTCTTCATTGTCCGACTCTGCTGCCAGCTCCAAAGGCCACCGGTGGACCACAACATAACTGGGAAATGTCTACTAAATGTGTCATTGTACTTACATCTTACTTGTGGGCTTCTTAGACCCCTGTAGCATCTTTTATTTCCTTTGTGGCTTCCTACTAAGTAAAATAATAATCCCAAAGTATTTTGAATATCAAAAAATTCTAACAGTCAGTATTAACATCGCTGAAATATCATTGTGAACAGATATGCTTGCCAATAAAGAATGAACAGATGTTTGGGGGAGCATGCATCAACTGTCCTAAAAGTACAGGTTCTAAATTTCACGTAAGCACTGAATAATTAATTAGAAATGTGAATTAAGAAAACTATGTCACTCCATGATTTTTTTCCCCCCATTGTAGCGTTTTTGTCAAAGAATATGAGCTACCACATAATATTCAACATATCTCCTGGTCACCTGTTGGACATAAATTGGTCAGTAATTAATACTGTGTCACAATAATGTTCCTTCTGATTGAGTTTGATGTGCCTATGGTGTTTCTTCGGCCATCACTCATTTCTGTTTATCAAATATGCTTAAGAATTTTGTATGTTGATAATAACACTATTTGTAAAAGAGCTAGATGGTGTGTTAGAACTGTGGTTTAAAATAAAGTAAACACTTCAGCATGGACCTGTTATTGTTTGTTCTAGGGTGACACACTTTTGTTTGTCTCAAGTGAGATATACCAAACACAGAAATCCAGAAGCTGGACTTCTGGCTATGTTCCTGTAGATCCTCTCCATCTTATCTCCATCTTTTCTCCACCTTCTCTCCATCTAGCAGACCTTAAGTCATGGTTCTTAAGTTAGTCCATCTAGACAAGGTCAAATGGGCTGCAAATAGTTGGGACGATGGTATCAGCTGATTGCCCTCAATAAATAGAAACCATAACACAGCCCGAAATTTGACTAAGACTGTTCCTGTAAGAGAAATGAGAAAGAAAAAAATTGCAAAAATGTGCCTTCTACTCTTTCTATTGAATATTATTTTATTATTATTTATTTATTACAAAAATGTGAAATCACAGCTGCCAATTCTTTAGCTGGTATTGGATTTCACACACACCGAGTTATTTATTTCTTTAAATGTACGTATTGAGGCCCCAGCTCTATTGGATGATGTAATTGTCATGTTAATTTTTTTCCAGCTGTTTCATCTCATTTTTAATCCTCAAATCCCATCAATTCATTTGTTTATTCTTATGGCAAAAGCCCATATAAGGGTTTCAGTCTTTTTTAAAAGAAAAAAAGTCACTGTTATTTTTTTTCTCTGACCAAACTGATCAGCTTCACTATTTCTGCAGGTTCAATTAATTTTATGATCCAGTCTTTCGTTATAGGCATTTCATTGCTTTTCCAACTTTTGGCATACATCTGCCAGGGTGATGAATTCTAAAGTAGATAAGAGCAGGAGATAATATATGGTTATCTCCTTTTATTCATATAACAAATTTGACTTGTAAAATATGACTTCCCTACAGATTCAGAACTTAAGGCAGGCATTTCTTATCTAAGAGATTTCTTATCTCATGCTCTCTGCATGTGTTGGACTACAACTTTATCAACCGATAAGGTTTTTTGTCATGATGTCTGAGGTGATAGAAGCTTTGGTTTAACATGTTTGGAAAGCCAAAGGCTTATTAAGTAATGTATTATTATGGGAGGGACATGATATAACACACATACAAAGCACTGCTAATCTCAGAGGAGGCTGTTAGGTTTCACTCAAGATACCAGCCTATACCTTCCTACTTTTCATTGCATGATTCTCCAGAGATTCTTCTCTGTGGCCTGGAAAATAAAATTGGACCACTTTCCTTCTGCAAAGATAAATGATTTTGAAGTGAGTCCCATATTTAGCTGTGCTATGTAGTATTTTGAGATTGCATAAATCATTTGTACCTTCTAGAGTTAAAGAAATTGATTCTTTCCCTCCTTCTAGGTTTTTATTTACCAGAATAATATCTATTTCAAACAAAATCCCAGAGAAGCTGCTATTCAAATAACCACAAATGGTTACTGGAATGAAATATTTAATGGAATTCCTGATTGGGTTTATGAAGGTAAATTGCATTTTGAAAGCAGTGTTATGATTTAGGATGATAAGACTTGAGCAATAAAGTGATGTAGTAATACCTCCAAACGAGTCAAAATGTGTTCTTTATAACTTATTGTTGTGTTAATATTTTCCACAAAGTCTACAGTTGCTCAACATCCTGTCTCTTCCATTTTTCATATTTTCTGATCGTATCATTCTTCCTCTTTATGGCAAAAAAACCACTTTTGTCTCAAAATAGATGTTGTAAAATTATTTATTATGTTTAGTTTAAGAGTCTCTTGTATCTTGTGTACCTGCATTATTAGGAGAAAGTTTGTTGTAGTTTTCTTTCTAAAAGACCATGCCAATCAAGGAGAATATAATAAAAAAAGACGCAGTTATGAACTAAATGCAAAATTGTATTAGAGAGATGGGGAGTAAATTCTGCAAACCTGGAGAAATCAGTAAAGTGGCTCCAGACTTAAGTAGGTAGAAGAGCTCTACTAATTGCTTGTACTAATTTTTGGAAGGGGAGGGGAGATGATTTCTTCTTCATGGCTCCTTGCAAAAAGTATCCTCTTTTGAGGCAAGAAGTTTCCTAGACCATCCCGTTATAGACATGGGGGAGCATTGAAGGTATGAATGAAACACAACACAATTCCTTCCTTCAAAGATAATCCCTGCTTGACCTCATGCCTTTTGAGTCTATATAGGACCACGGGTTGACCTTACTCAGTATGTTTTGAACGTTAACATCAGTGGTGGGATGCTGCCAGTTTAACAACTGGTTCAGTGAGTGCATGCTTTGTGTGCATGTGGGCTTCGTGCCTGTGTACAGCCCTGAAAATGGAGTATTTAGAAGCTCAGCCACTTACCTTCTAAGTCAGCAATGGTAAATAAAACAGCTGGGGGGAATATCAGCTGTGCTGCGTGATTGAGATGAGCTAGAAAGTAGGAAATGAAGGAGGGCAGGTAGGCAGGACCAGCTGATCATCGGAGCTACCAGTTCACCAGAACCGGTCTGAACCAGCTGAATACCATCACTGGTTAACATGTTAGATTACTGAACAAAGTAACTGTTTTAGAGATCAGCAACTAGTGGCCTTGGACCAAGCCTAATCTTGGACCAAGAATTTCTAGGAATGGAGAGGCTTTCCTAGACATGAGGAAAGCTTAACTTGATTGGGTTTTTTAAAATTTTCATAAAAATGAAAATTCATACTGTGTATGTATATGTGTGTGTGTATCAAGATATTTTTGTTCCGTATTACATATTAGTTTGGAAAGTGTAAATTAAGTTTTGATCATGTATAAAACCGATGCATTTCTCCCCTTCTTCCCACCCCTCAATATCTGGGTGCAAAGGTGGAGGTAAGATGTGACATATTTAGTGAATTCATATCAATTCAACATGAAATTGGAGAGGAGAAGAATTATGGCCTTAACTCCCTTCCCCAGAATATCTGACAATAAAGTTCAAAGTAAATAAATAACCCTTAGTGAAACTAGAATAAGATCTACACTTCCATCAACAAGGTACCTCATGGTGATTGCTATTCAGAATATTGTTATTGCTCATTGAACTCATGAGAATGAATATGTGCATTATCTATGGCACTTGTAACACAACCATGAGCCGCAAACACTGAGAAGGAAAGAGAGATATTTGCCATTTATAGCCCTCTGGAAAGTATGATTATAACCAAGGCACTTTTGTGCTGTTTATTCCCCATGTGAGTATTAACTGGATGCATGCCAGCCTTCATTTCTGTGAAGTAGTTCAGTGAAATCATTTGATTCTGGGTTATTTGCATCTTTAGATCATTGTTCTCCTGGACTAGAAGGCAGGAGTAAAAAATGAAAAAACATACACTTCTTGCCCTCAAATCTGTCCAACCATTCTAGGACAATTCTTAAGTTTTGGCTTTTGACCAGTTTTCCCACAAATGGGCTGATATTTCTCTGCTATGATTTTCCTCCCCTCTCAGCAATTTCATAGTTACTTCTCTGTGATTCTGCTTTCTCTTCCTTGGTTACCCCAAAACTGACTGGTGATCTGTCATATTAATGATTTTACATATATGTAGGTAGATTAAGATACTGGCATGGTTTTAAAGATAGCACTACACCATGTAGTACGTTGTACAATTTTGCAACCAGAACAACAATGTCCTTTAATCTGTTTTTTTTTATAGAAGAAATGCTTGGGGCAAAATATGCTATGTGGTGGTCACCAAATGGCAAGAACATAGCATACATAGAGTTCAATGATACTGAAATCCCAGTTATGGAATACTCATATTATGGCGAGAATCAATATCCTAGAAAAATAACTCTTCCATATCCAAAGGTAAATGTGCTTTGTTTATTTATTTTTCTTTTAGCATTAAGCTCGGCTCTCTTGTAGATTTGAATGTTGAATAGCTATACCAAATGTAACCACTGACATTTTAAAAACCTCGCTAAATAGTATAATTGAGAAGTTTTTGAAAGGGTGCCTTGAAGTCTAAGAGCCTCAATCCTATAGCTTCCCCACCCAAGATCACATGCCTGAAGTATGACAGCCAGCCAACAATTTGTAAAATGTGATTCCTGCTGGTTTTCTGCAAAAAATGAAATAAAATAGGTGTATTACCTTTGCAGTTATCTTTGCACCTATAAAACGTAACCCCTACCCAGTGGTGTGGTTCAACCAGTTTGCACCAGTTCGGGAGAACCGGTTGTTGACTTTCTGAGCAGTTTGGTGAACTGGCTGTTGTAAGAAAACATTAGGACAGAGGACCTGTTGTTAAATTATTTGAATCCCACCACTACCCTTACCCCTCTGAAATAAAAACAGAATGGGAAGAGCTCCTTTTGGTGCTGTTATAATGTCATGAATCTCTGCTTGTAGCTTTTGGTGGGGAAAAAAACAAGTCTAAAATAAATAAACCTTTAGGATAGTGTTGCTTGTGCCTATCCTAAATGGAAATCCAGCTTGTGTATCCTGTATTATTAAAATATAGTGGTAGCTCGGCACTCATCATTAATTAGTTCTGGAAAACATGATGAGTACCAAAAACAATGAGTACCCAATATTTTTTCCCCATCAGAAATATTATAGTGAGTCACAAGGCAGCCAACACCAATAAGTTCTAGCTTGTACATTGAGTACCAAACAAATGATGAGTACTGAGACAAATTTTCATGTCAAAATTTGTTGAGTACCAAATTCAATGGGTTTCAAAGCAGTTGAGTACCAAGGTACCACTGTAACATTTTGAAAGACCTAATCAATTCCCTTCACATATAACTCCTATTGAAAATACTTAGCAAACCTAGAAGGAAGGGCATAGAATCTGAAGTAGCAGATGTTAGACATCCTCTGTTACTTTTGAAGACAACAGGGCAGAAGACTTCTCCCATGAGATTATAATCTTTATATTATTTGCTCAGTGTTTATAACTGGCTTGGTTAATGACTTGAGTGTACTGTGAACTTCTCAGAATAAATTTCTAGCTAAGACACATTTTCAACAAGATCCCAAATTGTCTGGAAATGGAAAAGCACCCTATTTGTGCCTGGAAAGAATAAAATAACTTTATAGAACTTTACTTAGCTCTTTTATTTAAATATTGTAATTAAAGTCATTAAAATTTCGTTTAATCAATTTGTTCCTACTTTTCCTTGAAGGCTGGAGCTAAAAATCCAACTGTTAGAGTGTTGATTATAGATACGACAAATCCTAGTGATTTTGGACCAAAGGAAATACTTGCACCACCAGTCATAGCATCAAGGTGATATTTTCTTAAAATCCTCACTTCCTGTTTTTCCTCCTAGAAGAATAGCAATTGTTTTCAGTAATTTGTCTTGGGAGTCTTTCCCCCTGAAATTTTCTTTCTGTGTTAAACTTATAATATAGCCTCCGGATCAAGGACTGCTATAAAGGAAAAGTTAAGGCGTAATTCTCATTAATGATAGAAACCATTTCAGCTGCTTGCTTATAGCAATACAAGAATGCTGACACTAAGGAGCCTGGCCCACTTGTTCAAAGAGTTTGGGTGGTGCTTTAATAATCTTTAAATTTTCAACTTTTAAAATTCAGATATGGCATTAAATTGGCCTGTCATGTCTATTGTCAGCGTTCCAAGTAACACACCCATTGAAAGCATAACTCCGAGTTGAGTAGATTTCTCAAAGAACATGTTTATTAGATATTTCATATCAGCACAGCTGGTGAAAGCCAACTCTAAAAGTTCCCACAGTTTTCACTTAATTAAAAGAGTAAAGGTTTCCCATCCCAGATGTCACCAGTCACATTGTCCAATGAAAGTAATTTGCAGGCTGCTTGGTCATTCCTCTCCTCCTTTCACAGCCACCTGTTAAGATGACCTTGGTTCCCACAGGAAAACGTTTTCTCTATCTATTTCCTTTCCCCTCTCATGGTTCATGGCAACTAAGAGGCAGTGAAAGATGGCTTCAGCCAGGTTCACTTAAGAGTTGACACCTATATTATTAAACTGGTCTACCTATCATAGATAGGTTATTAATGTAATAGTATGCTTCCTTCTTGTCTTTTCCCTGTATTCACTGACTCCCTTCTTTTTCCTTTTTCCTTTAGAGATCACTATGTCACTTGGATTACCTGGGTAACAGATGACAGAATCTGTGTGCAGTGGTTGAAAAGGATCCAGAACTTCTCCCTGTCAGCAATCTGTGACTACAATTACCACTCCAAATCTTGGGATTGTCCAGAGGTAGTATTTTCCCATCAAGCTAAGATTTAAAGCAAAAACTCTATCAGCGAACAATTTGATAAAGGTTCGCCGTAACTGGGCAGTTAAGGTGCAAAAGGAAGGGGGAAAAATTACTTCCGAATTAAGGTGGGATCCTAAGTTGTCTTATGTGAATATCTGATCCCAGAAAAAATATTGCTAGGACCAATTAATGGTGAGAATATGGAATTGGTTTTTACTCATCCCTCTTACAGCCTTTTCTCCTCTGTTTCATTTTTGATCTTTGACTGAGGGTCTGCTGATCCTTAGTGGCCTGGTTTAAAAACATATTAAGTCATACATTGGCTACAAACTACAAAGAGTATGGTCGCATCCAGTTGTGGGTTCCTCTGGGTTTAACAACCGGTTCGGTGATCGTGCAATTTGTCTGCACATATGCAGTTTAAAGAAATCTTCATTTACGGGTTTCTTCAGAAGGGTAGCACAGCAGATCCGCATTGCAATCTGCTCTGCTGCACAAATCAGCTGAGAAGATAAAAGTAGAAAAATAGTGTGGGGGGGGGCATCTGATCGTCGGGGCAAACTGGTTCACTCCTAGCTGATCATTGGAGCTACCGGTTCCCCCAAACCTGTCCGAACCGGTAGATTCCCACCCCTGGTTGCATCAAACTCAAATCAGCCATATTAAATCGTATCATGATATGCGAGTATGTATTAGAGTTCAAGTTGCTGAATGGAAAACCTATAAGGCCAATATTTCATCTTACGATTGTCCCTCTGAAAAGTTGTGATTAGATAGAGAACCAAAATGATCAGCAACTTTGCCCTGGAAGATCCAAAAGGCAGTAAAAAAAATTGCATGCCTCAGCATGTTCTTACTGAAGGAAAGATGTGGCTAAAACCACTATTATCTTCTTTTTTTAAAGTGCTTTTATCGTATCACTCTGCACACCAATGGTCAGTTAACAAGAGTGCCAACAGATGGAGAACTCCATTAAGCTGTGTTTGCTGAAAAGATCTCAGGGGAATAAATTTCCATTTCATACTTTGTTTTCCGATTAAACCGGAAGTAATAAGGCGTAAACAATGTGGACTCTCTCATATACTAGAAGCAGTGGGCAAATAATGATAAGAAATACTTTTCTGCAAATCCAGAGTGGATTCTAAACGTCCTACTAAAAAAAATCAGCAAATCAGCAAATATACCCAATAAATAAAAATTGAATACAAGTTTAAATAGTCACCTTGCTCAAGGCCACCATATCTGGGTTACAAATTCTGAATGACCACTCAATAGCAGCAATGTTGGAGGTTTTGTGCTGCCATCTGATGCTTATCCAGATTCTTGCATCCTTGATAAACCATGCTACCCTTCCTCAAGTTTCTAAACAAGCTTATGAACAATCTTACAGAGTCCTACAAAAGTTTGTGTATCTATCATTTGAGCTTGAATAGAATAGAATATAATATTTTATTTGGCCAAGAGTGATTAAACACACAAGGAATTTGTCTCTGGCACAGAAGCACACAGTATACATGAAGTAACAGAATAACAACAGCAGCAACAACAACAATAACAACAAGTGAGTGCAGTAAAATCACCAAACTGATTACAAAGCTAGACATGATCGAGTTGCTAAATTAATCCACTGGTCATTATGTAAAAAGTACAATTTATCTGTATCCGAAAAGTCATGGGAACATAAAGTGGAAAAAGTTGTTGAAATGAGAAGGTGAAGATCTTGTGGGACTTTCGAATATAGACAGATCGTCATTTGGAACACAACACGCCAGATATCATGGTTATCAAAAATCGAAGCGTACAATTTATTGATATCACTTTACCAGGAGATGCCAGAGTCGAAGGAAAAAATATATATCTTGACCTGGCCACTGAAAGTATGTGATTATGGATGAAACATGTAACAGTGATACCCATTGTCATTGGGGCACTTGGTACCATGTTCAAGAATTTTACAAAATACATCAAGAAATTGCAGCTTCCTGCAATAACATCAGTAGAACTGCAAAAAACTGTGCTACTCGGGACATCTTATATTTTAAGAAGATATTTGGTTGATATGTAGGATGCTGGCAACAACCCTTATAAACCATCAGCAGCAGTAAATGGTATTTGGAATCCATTTTTAAATGTTCAGTTGACTGAGTTTTATGTTTAATGAATAAAAGAGATGATGATGATGATGATGATGATGATGATGATGATGATGATGATGATGATGATAAAAATAGGCTCCTTGGGTGCAGTCCCAAACAACTGAGCAGCATTTGAACACCCTAGGCATTGACAAATTTGCTATCAGTCAATTGCAGAAGGCAGCTTTACTTGGAACTGTTTTCATCCTGCAACAATATCTGTAACACCATGAAACATCCAGATTTGCCTATCTCAGGTTCTTGGTAAGGACTCAATGGGTAAATAAAAATGCCAAACCCAGACTGAACATCTGGCTGATTGTGCGATGATGATGAAGATGATGATGATTAATAATAATAGAGATGATAATAATAATACCAATAAAATAATCATACCTATTAAAGGAGGAGTAAAGAAGATAATAAGAAGAATAAATAATAATATTTATTATTATTAACAGCCACATTACATAGGAAAATATAATAAATATTTTAATTGACATTAAAGGAATCAATTTTGCAAAGAAATACTTCAAGGAAAAAGCATCCTAAAGTTTTGCTTTGAAAGCTTTGCTAAAATATTTGGACAGTGAATTGTTCAAATAGTTTTAGACTATTGCTGAATATCCTGGTTTTTATTAACATATGTTCAGGTTGTTACAGGGCGGGGCATAACCTTTTCCTAGGGGGTCACAGCAACACTTGTAATAACAACACAAATAATTCATACACCATTCGAAAGCCCATCAAAAACTGAGTTTATTGACACGATTTAATAGTCAGTATGACCACCATTAGCCCTTCGAACAGCATTCAAACGAGGTGGATAAGAACACAACAAATCTTCAAACAGTTCCGTTCGATTTTCCAGATTTTCCAGAGGGCGGGGCATAACCTTTTCCTAGGGGGTCACAGCAAGATCGACAGCAGTTTACAACTTCCGCGACACCTCATTTTAAAGCCCATCAAAAACTGAGTTTATTGACATGATTTAATAGTCAGTATGACCACCATTAGCCCTTCGAACAGCATTCAAACGAGGTGGATAAGAACACAGCAAATCTTCAAACAGTTCCGTTCGATTTTCCAGATTTTCCAGAGGGCGGGGCATAACCTTTTCCTAGGGGGTCACAGCAAGATCGACAGCAGTTTACAACTTCCGCGACACCTCATTTTAAAGCCCATAAAAAACTGAATTGAATGAGCTATTAAATGTTAAATTTGTTTCGGTTGAAACTTTGAGAATGAATTTGGAAACTGTGTTGAAAAATCTGGAAAATCGAACGGAACTGTTTGAAGATTTGTTGTGTTCTTATCCACCTCGTTTGAATGCTGTTCGAAGGGCTAATGGTGGTCATACTGACTATTAAATCGTGTCAATAAACTCAGTTTTTGATGGGCTTTCGAATGGTGTATGAATTATTTGTGTTGTTATTACAAGTGTTGCTGTGACCCCCTAGGAAAAGGTTATGCCCCGCCCTGTACAAAGGGTTCCACGTAGATAACTAAAGACGCTATCCAATACCCATTGCTGTGCTGATCCTATGAAAGCATTAGAGGATGCTACAAATCGTTATTGAGAAAGTAGCCTGTGTTTGAATAGGTCCTCATTTTCTCATGTTTCTGTCTGATTGAAAACTCTATAGTATTAATATGTCAGATTTCTGTTTTGCATCCCAACCTTTTTGCTTTCTTTGATTTGACAGAACCGGCAACACGTAGAAGAGAGCCATACAGGATGGGCTGGTGGAGTATGGCTTCTATGCTCTTTCCATTTTTGGTGTTATCATAAGAATCATGTCATTCTTTATTGACTTGTTACCATGCATCTATAGGTTTCAGAGAAACTGAAACAAGGCCATCTCTGTGAAACTGGAGAGGTGTAAGAATTCACTTCTGTTTTGCCTACCCACCTTGCCTGGGGAAGCCAGCTTCCTAGGCAAAGTGAGGAATCAAGCAGCTGAAAGTTTTGTGCCAAGGCTAAACTTATGGCAAGGGGGAGGGAAATCCCAGAGTGAGTGTTGACATTGTAAAGCAGGAGACAAAACCAGAGGTGATTTTTGTAGTGCTCTGGCTTTGTTTCAGAGTTCAGTTCTGCTTTGCCTGAGCAGTCCCACTGCAGACTTGCACAGGTAAAACCTAGAAAAAGGCTCCCATGAGTTTATAGAGATAGCTATGGGTTAGTCTGCCCATCTGTCAAAGCTTTCTACTAACCACAACATGGTAGCAGTGTTCCAATATCTCAGGGATTGACATAAAAAATAGGGGGTCAACCTATTGTCCAAAGCACCTGGAGGCAGAACAAGAAGCAATGGATGGAAACTAATCAAGGAGAGAATCAACATAAAACTAAGGAGAAATTTCCTGACAGTGAGAACAATTAATCAATGGAACAACTTGCCTTCAGAAGTTGTGTGCACTCCATCACTGGAGGTTTTCAAGAAGAGATTTGATGTCCATTTGTCTGAAATGGTGCAAGAGCAGAAATTTGGAATAGAGGACCTCCAGGTGCCTTCCAATTCTGTTACTTTTGTTACTTCTGTAATTGGATTTTATAATATATGGCGTGTTTCCCCAAAAATAAGACAGGGTCTTATATTCTTTTGACCCCCGAAATAAGGTCTTTTGGGAAGGTCTTATTTTCAGAGAAACAAGGTATTTACTATATTTTGCATAATTTTCATTCACTTCTCAAAGATATTAATTTCTGTTTCGCCTACAGTTTATTATTGTTGTCTCTCAGTTCTTTGTTTCAGTACCCTATTTCACTTCAGATGACATGTCCTACTACAAAATCTTTAGTGACCAGAATGGCTATAAACACATTCACTACATCAAAGACTCAGTGGTAGGTCAACCAAAGAACCAATGTAAACTTCACCTGTGTTGCAAGAGATGTGCTGCGGAATAAAATACCTGACTTTCAATATGTTGTTTTTGTAGGAAAAGGCAATCCAGATCACTAGTGGTGAGTGGGAGGCCATATATATATATAGAGTAACAGATGATGCAATGTAAGTATCCCACCTGTGTGATATGTTCGTTACATTGCCTGTCAATGAAAATCATATGCAAGAATGCAAGAATGTTTTTTCCATTAGCCTTGAAGCTGAACCCCATTTTTAAAGGACTTTAAGAGTCATTCCATATGATTGGTTATAACGGATTCCCCTCAACAGCTATGACCTGGAAAGGCCTCAAAGTTAGATTTAGCCCTCAGAAGGAAAAGAATTTCCCCTCCCTCAACTTGTGCGGCCAGTCATAAATATTGGACATGACTAGAAGTGTCTAATAGCATCTTAATCAAGAATATAATCACTATTATGTATGTTGTATTACTATGCTCTGCATTATTTACTCATTTGGGTATAATAGCTGATTCCAATCTATTCAGAAGCCTATATGGCAGTGATGGCTAACCATTTTGTCATTGATTGCCGAAAGTGCAAGAGTATGCAGTAGCACGCACACAAGCACACGCCCGTAATGCAATGGCACGTGACCCCCCCATGCTCCTCGTGCCCCCTTGAATGTGTGCGTGTCTCCCTTATGCACACCGTGCATGTGTGGCAGAGGCCCAAAAACCAGCTGGCTGGTGGGTGGCGCGTGTGCATGCACAGTGGAGCTGAACTGGGGTGACGGCTCGTGTGCCCGCAGAGAGGGCTCTGCGTGCCACCTGTGTCACGTGTGCCACAGGTTTGCCATCATGGTTATATGGCTTTACAAACAAAGCATCTATAAAGAAGCAACAATCAAATTGTCTCACTTTTTAATGAATACAACCATCCCCTTCTTCCTCCACTTAGCATACTCATGGATTATTTATTATTATTATTATACAATTGTATCACAGCGGCCAGTTGTTTCGCCGGATTTGGCATTGGTTACTAGTCGGGCCCCACCCAGGGGCCTAGGACGTCATAACGTATTTTCGTAATATGCGTGCAGATGCGGCTTTTTGCATTTGACTGATGGTGATTTTGTCAATTGTTAACTGTTTTAAATGTAATTCCAGTGCTTTTGGAATAGCACCCAGTGTGCCAATTACCACTGGAATTACCACTGCTGGTTTGTGCCATAGTCGTTGAATTTCGATTTTTAAGTCCTGGTATTTTGCGATTTTTTTCACGTTCTTTCTCAGCGACCCTGCTATCACCTGGTATTGCGATGTCTATGATTGTGACCTTATTTTTCTCAACCAGTGTGATGTCTGGTGTATTATGCGCCAGTATTTTGTCCGTTTGTATACAGAAATCCCACAAGATCTTGACCATCTGATTTTCGGTGACTTTTTCAGGCTGATGTTCCCACCAGTTTGTTGCTGTTTTAATGTTATAATTTTTGCACAAACTCCAATGGATCATTTGTGCTACTGAATTGTGCCGCAATTTATAATCAGTCTGCGCGATTTTTTTACAGCAGCTGAGTATGTGATCAACAGTTTCATCAGCTTCTTTGCAAAGTCTGCATTTGGCATCATCAGAGGATTTTTCGATTTTGGCCTTAATGGCATTTGTGCGGATAGCTTGTTCTTGCGCAGCCAGGATTAGTGACTCTGTTTCTTTCTTTAATGTACCTGTTGTTAATCATAACCAAGTTTGTTCACTGTCCACTTTATCTTTTATTTTTTCCAGAAATTGGCCATGCAGTGCTTTGTTCTGCCAACTCTCCATTCTTGATTTTATCACATCTTTTCTGTATTCTTGTTTCATCTGTTGGGCCTTCAGTAGATTTTTGTTCTTTATTTCGATTAATAGATGTTCTTGACTTTCTTTTAAATAATCAGCCAGTGCATGTTTTTCTTCTTCAACTGTTTGTTTCACTTGTAATAATCCTCTGCCACCTGATTTTCTGGGCAGGTACAGTCTATCAGTATCACCACGTGGATGTAAACTGTAGTGCATTGTCATTAGTTTCCTGTTTTTTTGGTCCAAAATGTCCAAATCAGCTTGTGTCCAGTTAACTATACCAGCTGTGTATCTTATAACTGGTATTGCCCAGGTATTTATGGCCTTGATTGTATTTCCACCATTCAATTTAGATTTCAAAATTTTCCTAACTCTGTTTGTGTACTCTCTCCTGACAATAGTTTTTACTTCTCCATGCTTGATGTTATCCAACTGCAGAATGCCTATGTATTTGTAGGCTTCATTTTTGTTGCATTTAATTAGTTGGCCATTGGGCATTTCAATTCCCTCACATGCAGTGATTTTGCCCCTTTTTATGGATACAGTGGCACATTTTTCCATGCCAAACTGCATTGAAATATCAGTGCTGAATACTCGGACTGTGTTTGTCAATGATTTGATTTCTATTTCTGACTTTCCATAGAGTTTCAAATCATCCATATATAGTAAATGCAAAAATTTTTCAGCTTCTTTGGCTGTTTGGTAGCCTAATTTCATTTTTTTTTAAAGATTACTGATAGTGGGATCATTGCGATGATGAAGAGAAGAGGTGAAAGTGAATCACCCTGGAAAATTCCTCGCTTATTATTAACCATTCCGTAGATCTCATTCCCTACTGCCAACTCAGTTCTCCATTGTTTCATCGCCTTTTCAGTAAAGGATGTAATATTTTTGCTAATGCCAGTTATTTCTAAGCATTTTTTGATCCAACTATGTGGCAGTGAGTCAAATGCCTTTTTGTAATCAATCCAGACTATATTCAAGTTCGTTTTTCTGTTCTTACAATTTTCTAATATCATTTTATCAATTAGGAGCTGATCTTTTGTGCTCCTGCTCCTTCTTTTGTTGCCTTTTTGCTCTACTGGCAAGATGTTGCTTGATTATTATTATTATTATCATCATCATCATTATTATTCAATTTTGGAGAAGAAGCGGGAAGCTCACATATTGATCTAGTTAAAAACTAAAGCAGAGGGACCTCATTTACTTTAAAGTTTGGTCTTAGCCTTGGCTTGCAATTTAACAGGGTATATAAATTCAACTGATGTTGGCTTGTTGAGAAAACTGATAAATCAAGCCATGGTCTAGTGCAATGTAGAAGCCTAAATTTGTCTCTGAGTGAATAAGAATTCAGAATATAGATATCTATGCATGAGTATAGTCCCCAAACAATATAGCAACATTTATTTTTGAATAAGTATATATTGGATTGTTCAATAACAAAATAACTTTATGAACTGTACAATTATCTTCCTTAAAGAGAAACATACATACCGCTATTACATTTAAAATTAACAGAATAACAGTTGGAAAGGGCTTTAGAGTCTTCTTTTAGCCTAATCCCCTGTTCAAGCAGGAAACTCCATAACATTTCAGACAAATCATTGTCCAATCTCTTCTTAAAAACCTCCAACGTTGAAGCACCCACAACTTCTGGAGGCAAGTCATTCCATTGATTATCAGTAATTGTTCTAACTGCCAGGAAATTTCTCCTTAGTTCTAGGTTGATTCTTTCTTTGATCAATTCTATCCATTTCTTCTTGTCTTGCTTTCAGGTGTTTTGGAGAATTGGTGGCTCCCAGCCTTCTTTGTGGCAGCCACTCAAATATTGGAAGACTGCTATCATATCACTCCTAGTCCTTCTTTTCATTAAACTAGACATACCCAATTCCTGCAAATGTTCCTCATATATACTGGGGGAGAGAGAGATTTCCAAGCTCCCTTTTTTTGTAAACACTGTAAAAAAAAGTGCATTTAGTTTCTTCCAGGGGTGGGTTGTTGCCGGTTTTACTACCGGTTCGCAGTCCATGCACAACCCATGTGCACACTGTTCAATGCAAATTGTTCTTTGTCCATGTGCAGAATAATTTATAGTGAACTGCTCATGCGCAGTCAGTAAAAACCAAAATGGCGGTGGCCCAACAGTGGCAAGTGAAGCGGTTCAGGGGTGTGGTAGGCCTGGGTCCCTGCCAGTTCTGCAACCCAGGCCTGAATTCCACTATCAGTTCGGCTGAACCGGGCCGAACCGGGAGCAACCCACATCTGGTTTCTTCGTCTGTATCAGAGTCAAAAAACAAGATACAGGTTTCAAAGGGTTTTTAGAATTCCATTGTCCAGCATCCTAATAAAATATTTATAGCAAACTTATTTTCTGAATGTGCATCCTTACATAGCCAAATGATACATCCCACACAAAAAAAGATGAAGGTACAGTTTCAGGGAATCCTGTAGCAGGAGTGTCAAACTCGCGTCAACACGTCGTCTCATGATGTATCGCAATTTTCCCCCTCCTTTGCTAAACCAGGGGTGGGCATGGCCAGCCCTTGATGCATTCGGCCCGCAGGTCGCAAGTTTGACACCCCTGCTGTAGAGGATTATGGAGATAGTCTTGATGAAAGGATTCAGCAACTGTTAATTAAGCACCACCCTTAGTATCACAAGAAGAAAAGAGTAAGGAAGAAACTCAAGATTTCTCTGCCTTGATTCTCTTTGATATCAGTGGGAAAAGACCAAGAATCTCTATTAGGCTTTCAAAATTCTGTTATTACATCCTTGTTCTTGCAGTGTCTGTTTCCTAGCCTGGCCTACTTCAAAGGATTGGCAAACCCAAAGTTTTACAAGAAAACTAAAAGAATTGGGCAGGAAAATAAATCAAACCTCCCTTAGTAGGCATAAATGGGAAATACTTTGGGAAAAACAAGAATCTAGAAAGAAAGGGAATTTCCTGGCTGGCCGGAACTGTTCATGTTGTTTGAGCATTTTCTTACGAATCTTCTTAATAAGTAACATTTTATAATTTCATCCCATAGTGAATGCATAATTTATTTGCTAATGGATGTTGCTTTCCAGATTTTATTCAAGCAATGAATTTGAAGGTTACCCAGGAAGAAGAAACATTTACAAGTAAGTTGCTATCCAAACTCCTGCTATAGAAACCTTATTATTAAGGGTAAAAAAGTAAAGAGTACTTCAGGTTAGTGAGTACAATTCACCAACTTCATCAAAACTATGTAGTTTCTTTGGCTCATAGTTTGCAAGGAATAATCACTCATATTTCTTATACATAAAGAGAATTAAGTTGGACCTAATATAATACTGTAATATTAGACAAAATGGAGGCCAGTACTCCGAATAAAGTAATTATATTTTAATTAAAAAAACAGCTTTTAACATACTACCCATGTTTTCCTGAAAATAAGACCCTGCCTTATATTTTTTGTCACCAAAAAAAGGCACCAGGTCTTATTTTTTGGGGGGGCGGTTCTGCCACTGACTCAACTCACCTCCGTGCGTCACTCCCGGCCTTATTTTTGCTGTCAGAGGCCTTCAGGAATTTCTTCTGTACCTGGCAAGGCCTGAAGGCCTCTGCAGTTGATTACAGTGCTCCGGATCGATCCAGAGCTCTGTTATCAGCTGCAGAAGCCCTCAAGAAAGCCTTGCCGGACTTGCTGACTGTTAGAAGAAATGAGCCAGCAAAGCAGATGTCGGGGTGTGTGAGGCCTGGCTGCAACTATCCAAAGGTAAGTAGTAGGGCAGCTCCACCCCCACATTCCCCCCATATCCCCAAACTAGCTTAATTTTTATCCGGGCACCCTGGGGTGGGCAGGGTCTTAATTAAGGCTTATTTTGGAAGTGGGTCTTATATTGGGCACACATGTAAAACTCCATGTAGGACTTACTTTCAGGATAGGTCATATTTTTGGAAAAATGTACTAGTCTACATGAACATCTTATCCAAAATCCACACCCTCCTATAGTAAGGAAACATTGGAAAAGACTGATCTTTTTATATATAGACTAATTTTTTTTCTAAATCTGTCTTTTTTACAGAATTGGAAGAAATACTTTAACAAAGGAGTGCATTACTTGTAATTTACGAAAAGAAAGATGCCAGTATTATGGAGCAAGATTCAGTTATAACGCCAACTATTATGCACTAATCTGTTATGGTATGTCAAATTTGTGGGTAAATAAAATCCTAATAGCTATTTCATGTCACATTTCACTGTTTCTACTTCAGAGCACATTAATAGCAGTAAATGAATGTGTACAATATTAGGCACACTTATCTGGGCATAAGCCCCAGTGAACATCATGATGTTTACCTTATACATGTGGATACAAAAAGCACCATCCAGATGTTACAGTAGCTGGGTATGGTGAGGTTGGGAATTGTTTACAATTGGCTTGTTGCTGGTGAACAATTTTCCCTCTTCATGTTAGATGGTTTATTATTTGGAATTCTGTATATGGAGTTGGATTCTTTCTCTGAATTGGGTCTGGTGGATATAGTAGTAAATAGTACATACATGCATGAGGGACATGGTGGCTCAGTGTCTAAGATGCTGAGCTTGTCGATCAGAAAGGTCAGCAGTTTGGGAGTTTGAATCCCTAGTGCTGCATAACGGAGTGAACTCCCGTTACTTGTCCTAGCTTCTGCCAACCTAGCAGTTCGAAAGCATGTAAAAATGCAAGTAGAAAAATAGGAACCACCTTTGGTGGGAAGGTAACAGTTTTCCGTGCGCCTTTGGTGTTTAGTCATGTCGGCCACATAACCATGGAGACGTCTTCGGATAGCGCTGGCTGTTTGGCTTTGAAACGGAGATAAGTACTGACCCTAGAGTTGGGAATGATTAGCACATATGTGCGAGGGGAACCTTTACCTTTAACATACATACATACATACATACATACATACATACATACATACATACTTCTTTTACTAAGTAAAATAATGCCCTTCAGTTTTCTATTATAAAGGTAATTTAATGTACAGTTTAATCATCTGGAAAATTAGGATAGTGCATTTAATACATCATCTATATCGCTTTCTAGTTATGAAATGGCAAAGACTCAACGAATATGATCTGACAGCATAATCTTTCATCCTTTGAAACAAACTGTAAGACAAATTAAGGCCACACCCATTGACTAAGTGAATGAGTCGGTTTTGACATGAGGGAGCTCAAAGCTGATATGAACACGTTTTAGAATGTAGGAAACTGCCTTATGCCATCAGAATGTGGAACCATCCAATCATGAGGATGAGAAAGAGAGGAAGCATCTATCCATGGTTTCAGCCAGGGCATTTCTCCACTGTTCTAGAACTTGAACTCCTAGAAATTGAACCTAGGACATTTTTCACCCTGTAGAAGGATTCTGCAACTGAGCTCTGAGTTTATGGAATGAGGAAAGACTCTGTCAGACCAATGCTCTGGCTTACTTTCTTAAAATAAACTTTTAAAAGTAGTTTCTTTGCCTCCCATCCCATCTGTGCAGAAACACTGTTTAAGTTGCTTCCGGGTTGAAAGGATAAACTGGTGACATCACCATTGTCCAGGGGATGAGTTTCTTTGCTTGTTATGGCATTTAAAATCCAAACCAAAGTAAAAATAAAATAAATTATAAAATATAATGCAGATTACATTTAAAGAGAGAAATCTGGGTGCAGCCATATTGGTAGATTAGTATGGATGAATAAAACTGATGTTTGGATAGCAATGTACATTTTCCTCAGGTCATATTAGGGAGAAAATAGTTGCTGTGCAGTTTTCATCATATATTTATGCTTAGTACAAGGTATACAAGCATCACAAATGATGACCATGTCTCTAGCAAAATTGCAAACATAACTAAATAAGCACTTCCATCATTCATCTGTGCCAAAACTGTGTCACACAGGGAATGTGCTCACCTTGAGAAATGAGTTAAGACAACTTATCCAGATTCTTTTGTGCATGGTTAATTCTGTGCTCAAGTTATGTAACCGTTTAGGTATCTTTTCATCTGGGTGAGTGAAGAAAACTGTATAGAATGCAAAGGTTAACGTTTTACCTTATTCTCAGCAATGCTGTTGATACACAGAGAGAGAGGGGAGGGAGGGGAGAGAGAGAGATTGCTACAGATGCTCTTACACAGAGACAGAAGTAAATTTCTCAATGTTAATAAGAAAAAGGACCTGTTTGAATTGCTAACTTTCTACAGTAATAAGAGTGGCAAAATGACATTGCTTTTCAGATTTTACTGCATCTTACTGCTATGAAGTATTATCAGAGATGTTTTTGTACTTGTGGAATCCCAGAAACTGGATAGTGTTCTCTATAATATAAATGCAGACATTTGTGGGTTGAATCCTGCAATCCCACTATCCATTGTAAAGGAGCCTCAAGTAGGGCACTTTGTAGAAACGTTGAGGAAGTTACTTCCAGTACATCTACTGTCATTCTAACACCCAACTGGGCTTTGCAGTTTGCTCAAATTAAAATGTTAAGCTTATGGGAAAAAACAACTGTGAGTGATGAACAAATGGGAATATGTAAGCAGCTAAGCAATGAAATTATTTTCAGTAGTGATAATATGTTTCAGATCTTTTGTTTTAATGGAGATTCTCTTTTTATTCTAATCAATACTGCAGGCCCAGGCATCCCCATTTCTACTATATATGATAACAGATATAACAAAGGTAAGAGTGTAAGGACTTGCCTCTCCTCTCTGCTCAAGAAAGTAGAACTCTTGAAACACTTAGCATTTCAAAAGCAAACTTTTATTGAAAGGAAAGTGATAGCAAGACAAAGAAAGCAGGATCTGAGGACTCCTGTGCAATTCTGTTAGGTTAAAGCAGTTAGAAACCCCTCCCCTCAGTCCAGTGTTGAATAGGCCAATCTACAGGTGCAAAGTTGTTTTGAGAATCGCAGGCTGAGAAGGTGATAAGTTGTTCTCCGTTCATTGCTTGCTGGAGGCTCCGAAGCTGAGACAAAACAGATGGCCCTCTCCACCTTACATTCCAAGAAGGTAAATCAAAGTACAGGATAAATAGGCACCAGGAAAAAGGCCATAAACTAAAGAATGCGCCCAGGCCCCCTTCCCACCAGAATGGCAGCGTCCCCGGTCTATAAGACCTGACAAAGGGTATCAAAGCCTAACCAGTTTTACACACTTTGAGGCTAATCTTAGCCACGGTGGGCATAAGGAGAAAAGTCATACTTCAAAACTAGCATGGCAAAGACCAGCTTCAACCTGGCTCATCAGGATGAGAAGAGATAAGGGCCCCATCATGGGTCACTGGGGGGGGGGAGGGAAATGCCAGAGCATGTTTGTGCTGTGGTTAAGCACAAGCGAGGAAAAGATCTTTGATTCTGATGGCCAGAGTGATAAAATGTTTTTACACTTCATTTAAAACTGACTTGTATTGCCCAATTGCAAGAAAGAAAATACAAAATTCTGTTTAGGTTTGGTATTCATAATCAGCTTCCGTAAAGTTTTAGGCACATAAATCTAAAAAGATGTGAACACTGTTTAACTATGAGTCCCCTTCGGGGAAAAGGGCGGCATATAAATGTAATAAATCTAATCTAATCTAATCTATTATAATACTGGCTTTGCTATTTATTTGTCTGCTTTGTATGTTAAGTAAATATACAACAAAATCATGATGATATAAATACTTTATCATGATTAAATTCTTTCATTCATTTAAACACTTAACAGACTATATTGAGTCACACATTACATTATTTATATCCAGATTACCTAATAAATTGAATTTACTACCCTGTAATGAAGTTTACCTTAATTCCAGGAAACATCCCTGCATTTTTCTAGGAAAATCTCAACTCTTTTTCAGTTATATCATGAAACTCTTGCTATTTCCATAATTATAAACTAGGGAAATTCATATAATCTTTTAAATTTAACAGATTTGACATTTAACCTTTTATTAATATCCAGTTGTGTAACATTTCAAGAACAGAGAATCAATGAGAAATGCATTTGTAATTCAAAACTTTTTATACACAGAAATTAGAGTCTTAGAAGACAATGCAAATTTGGAGTCTGCTCTGCAAAAAATCAGTTTACCAATAGAGAAGATTAACAAACTTGAAGTGGATGGTCTAAGTAAGTATTATTTGTTTGTCGTACCTAATTTTTCAGCGTATGCACAAGAACTAAATCATTGCTATTTAAAACTTATGGTGTAATATCTGAATTTAGATCAAGAAACAGTACAGTAGAGTTTTCCCTTCAACAGTGTAATTAAGAAATGAATTCCTAGAATCCTATACATTAATAGCAGAGGTGGTTTTCAGCTGGTTCTTTCCCCGAACTGGTAGGGGTGGCTGCTGGAGGCTCCGCCCACCTTCCCCAATGTAATGTGTGACCTTCTGGGTATGCAGTGCGCTCACATTTGTGAACCAATAGCAAAGGTAAGTGAATCCCACCACTGATTAATAGCCTATTCCCAGACAAAGACTGCATAGCACAGAGATGTGCAACCAAAGTGATGAGGAAATTGGAGCCATCCTCCTATGGCTCTTTGGCTTAGTTGTATATCTTTAAGTTTCATCTGGAGAAAGTGAATAAAAGTAGTCCTTGACTTACGACCATTTGAAGTTACAATGACACTGAAAAAAATTACTCATGACCAGTTTTCATACTTAGCAGATCATGCCAGACTAATCTTATTGCATTCTTCGACAAAGTGACAAAATTAGTGGACTAGAGGAATGCCGTCGATATAATTTACTTGGACTTCAGTAAGGCATTTGATAAAGTAGACCATAGCCTACTACTAGATAAAGTAGAAAAATGTGGGATAGACGGCATCACCACCAGATGGATTCGTAAGTGGCTGACCAACCGCACTCAACATGTAGTCCTCAATGGAACTGCATCTACATGGAGGGAAGTATGCAGTGGAGTACCCCAAGGCTCTGTTTTAGGCCCAGTAGTCTTCAACATCTTCATCAATGACTTGGATGAGGGGATAAATGGGGAACTCATTAAATTTAAAGTGTTAATACCACTTTATAAAGCCTTGGTGAGGCCACACTTGGAATACTGCATTCAGTTTTGGTCACCACGATGTAGAAAAGATGTGGAGACTCTAGAAAGAGTGCAGAGAAGAGCAACAAAGATGATTAGGGGACTGGAGGGGACTGGAGGCTGGAACATATGAAGAACGATTGCAGGAACTGGGTATGTCTAGTATAATGAAAAGAAGGACTAGGGGAGACATGATAGCAGTGTTCCAATATCTCAGGGGTTGCCATAAAGAAGAGGGAATCAAACTATTCTCCAAAGCACCTGAAGGTAGAACAAAAACAAGAAGCAATGGGTGGAAATTAATCAATGAGAGGAGCAACTTAGAACTGAGGAGAAATTTCCTGACAGTTAGAACAATTAATCAGTGGAACAACTTGCCTCCAGAAGTTGTGAATGCCCCAACAGTGCAAGTCTTTAAGAAGATGTTGGATAGCCATCTGTCTGAAACAGTATAGGGTTTCCTGCCTAGGCAGGGGTTGGACTGGAAGACTTCCAAGGTCCCTTCCAACTCTGCTATTGTATTGTATTAAGATTGTTGCAGCATCCTCATGTCATAGAAATCCAGGCATGACACAACAGGCATATATTTATGATAGTTTCAGTGTCCCGGGTTCATATGATCACCGTTTGTAATCTTCCCAGCCGGCTTCTGATGAGCAGAGTCAATGAGAGAAGCCAGATTTTCTTAATGACTGCATGATTCATTTAATGACTGCATGATTCACTTAACAACTAGGACAAGAAAGGACATAAAATGGGGCAAAACTCACTCAGCCACTGCCTTGCTTAGCAATGGAAATTTGGGGCTCAATTGTGATCATAATCCATGGACTATCTGGGAGAGCGCTTTTCTTACATCTTTGCGTCATCTGGCTGATCTTACCTGGGCTCGGGAGCTAATCAGCATCAAACCTTGTTAATGCTTAGATCAGATACTAAAAAAAGGAATCATAGATCTGTAGACTAAATTGGCAAGTTGAACAAAAAATAAAATCCTGAAACACAGCAATGGAAGTCTAAATTCTACACAGTTGCCAAGAAAATTACATGGACAAATCCATGAAGTTCTCAGGACTCAATCAGACTTTATAAGGCATCACAAACCACAGATGTCACAATAGAAAATGCAAGTGTATAATGTAAAATACAGCATGACATGCATGATTAAAAGAAAGGACTGTGATAGTATTTAATCCACTTGGTCTATCAACAATGCAAACTTTGCAGCCATAAATATTATCATGGGATCTTAAACTGCCACAGGAAGTTTCCCATTGAATTCATTCATTCTCTCCCTTCCCCTTTTTTCTTCCAGCTTTATGGTACAAGATGCTTCTACCTCCAAAGTTTGATAGATCCAAGAAATATCCTCTTCTTATACAGGTGTATGTAACATTTTATTCAATTGTCCTTCCTATATACCTTGTATATACTTTCAAATTTATCAATACTTTGCAAAGCTGGCCACAGCACATCGGGATCAGCAATAGCAATAACACTTAGACTTACTGTATATACCACTTCACAGTGCTTTACAGCCCTCTCTAAGTGGTTTACAGAGTCAGCATATGGTCCCCAACAATCTGGGTCCTCATTTTATCCACCCAGAAGGATGGTAGGCGGAGTCAACCTTGAGCCTGATTAGATTTGAACTGCCAAATTGCAGGCAGCTGGCAGTCAGCAGAAGTAGCCTGCAGTACTGCATTCTAACCACTGCACCACCACGGCTCAATGTATGCTGAGTATGCAGAAGTTCTCAAGTGAAATCCTCTTCATCTTCAGGGGGAAAACTCCCTGTAAGGCTGCTCTTCTCAAGTAAGATAGCTCAAAGTAATGTAGGAAATTATTTGTATTTTCTACCACCATCTTTGTTTCTTCAGGAGCTCAAGCTAACAATTTTGCCCATAACAGCTCTGTGGACAGACAGGTAGACAGACAGACAGACAACACATACAAACAAACACACAATTTTGGTCATTGACAAATTAAGATTTGGGGGATATTTAGAAAATAAAAGAGGGCTGTTTGTCCAAAGCTACGCAGTGAGTTTCTTTGGCCGAGGGTAATCTTCTCAATCATAATAGTCCAAAACTTTAACCACTGTGTCCTTCTGCATCTGAGAAGTAATTCCAAAACTCCAGTGAGCTAGATTAGTGATGGCTAAATATTGGGAATGAAATTGGGATATGCAAAGATATGAGTGGTATAATGAAATTTAGAGAAAGGCAACAAATGATAAAATAACAACGGAAACTAAATTTTAAAAAGGGATGATTTAAGTCAATAATTATAATGAAATAAGGGGGGGATTTTATAAAATCAGTGTTGGTGGAAAGCAAAGGGAATAAACCTAAAGACTATATGTCATTTTGAAGGGTATAAGGGCACAATTGGAATATATTATATATCTTTTAGTTGTTATAGATAAAGAAATATAAGGGTAAAAAAAGGTCTCAGGGTGGTGCATTATAATATTTGCAGGTTTTTTTCCTTTTTCTTTCTTTTTTTGTATTTACTATGTTTGTATTATTTGTATTTTTAAATATATATATGAAAAACAAAAAACAAAACTTCAATGAGGAAGTCCTTCATCATTCAATTTTTCTTATTACTATTTATTAAATATTTTAGGACCTTAGGGATGTTAACGTAGAATGTTTTACATTCCATTGCTATTTCCTGTAGATATGGAGGGCCTTGTAGCCAAAGGGTGAAGCATACCTTCAGCATTAGCTGGATCAGCTATCTTGCAAGCAAAGAAGACATTGTAGTAGCACTTGTGGATGGCAGAGGAACCGCTTTCCAAGGCGATAAGATGTTGCATGCGGTCTATCGAAAACTTGGGGTTTATGAAGTTGAAGATCAAATCTCAGCTGTAAGGTAAGAATAAGGAGAAATTTGTGGGGAGCATTGCAGGCCTTCTAGGAGTAAGTCCACGAATAGCTGCCGAGATTCATTCAGGGCTGATCATGTTTGATGCTAAAGAAATGTATGTTAATAAATTAGTTATAACTACTATTTGCAGTGCATATGGGAATATTCTGAACAGTCATGCTCGAACACTATTTAGATTTGGGAATTTGGCAAAATTTAACTTAAGCTAAATATTTGGCAAAATATTTCTGTAGCTTTGAGTTTATGTGGCAGTCTTTACAAAGCTACAGAAATGTTTTTTATTATTTCTCCTTTTACATCCCAATATTCTTGACCTATCCCATGAATATAACAGTTTTTCCTCTGGATTTGGTGGAATTCTTGGAATGACCTCTGGGTTTGTTTCAGAAGTCAACACTTCTGAAAGCGGTGGTGGCATTCAAATTTTTTTACTACGGTTCTGTAGGCATGGCTTGGTGGGTGTGGCTTGGTGTGTATGGCAGGGGAAGACTACTGTAAAATCTCCATTCTCTTCCACTCCAAGGGAAGGATACTATAAAATCCCCATTCCCTCCCCACTCCAGGAGAAGGATACTGCAAAATCTCCACTCCCTCCCCACTCCAGGGGAAGGATACTGCAAAATCCCCATTTCCTCCTGATCAGCTGGGACTCGGGAGGCAGAGAATAGATGGAGGCGGGGCCAATCAGAGGTTGTATTTATCAGTTCTCCAAACTACTCAAAATTTCCACTACCGGTTCTCCAGAACTGGTCAGAACCTGCTGAATACCACTTCTGCTTAAGAGGTAAAGAGCTCTGAATACATTAGGAAGGATATAAATTTGATGCTCCAGATGCGTGGAAGTAATGTTTGCATGGACCTTTTTTTAAGCTGAGCAAAGATTATTAGTCTGACTTGACAAATTACGAACCAGCCGGACTAAGAATAAAACCTAGAGCTTCTCACCTCTTCATCTTGCTTGCATGTTCCTGTAAGTGTAACTATACGGATCTCTTATCTCTTTCACCCCATTTCTCCTTTCTGATGCTTCCGTTTCCTTTTTGCTGTTTAAATGCACAGAGTGAAGCAGATGGGGCAATTTACCGTTTTGATTTCCATTTTGCTATCGTTACTTTTTTTTTGTACAATGCAATAGCAGAATTGTTTGTTTTATAGTAACCATAACAGTTTTAAATTGGTGTCATAAAGTAATAAACTGAAGATACTAAGGTGAAAGATGTGATCTAGGTTAGTTTTACACATACTCATTCATAAGTACAATTTCATTTTTCTGTACCTATCAGGTTTTTTATCAGCAAAAACATGCATTTAGGAACTGGGATTTTGATATATTTAGGTCTGGATGGGGTGGCACTATCCCAGACAGACCCAGTTCATGACTTGGGGGGAGGGGGATTCTCCTGAGCTTGGGACTCTACTTGAAGAGCATGTAGCAGTTGTGACCAGAACAGCCTTTGCACAATGTTGGTTTGTGCACCAGTTGCAGGATTTCCATGATCAGGAGTCCCTGCACTCAGCCATTCAAGCCCTGGTCATCTCATGTCTGGACTACTGCAATGCCCTTTACATGGGGCTACCTTTGAAGGACATTTGGAAGCTACAACTGGTACAGAGTGTGGTGGCACAGGCAGAACTCTTCTATCGAAAAAAAGATAATGGGAAATTTCCTATTTTACTCTACAGCCCCACCTGCGCTGGAAGAGGAGGCATGCTGCAGATCCCATCAGTCAAGGAATTTCGACTGGCGGGGTCAAGGAGAAGAGCCTTCTCTTCCATGATTCCTGCCCTTTAGGTAGGTAGGTAGGTAGGTAGGTAGGTAGGTAGGTAGGTAGGTGGACAGATAGATGGATGGACAGCAGGCAGGCAGGCAGACAAAAAGACAGACAGACACATATGAAAAAAGACAGTGGAAGAACACTTTTGCAATGGCATGAATATCACATGGTGTCAAGGTTGATTGAAAAGAGAATGTCTTCAGTTGACTTTAGTTTTTTTTGCAATACATATTAATAATACACCATCCAAAGAAGTGAAGTTTTATTGTAAGCATCAATCGGAAGAATCTTCCACCTATTTGATATTTTGGTCATTTTTTCTCTGCTACTCTGTTGCTGAATTCCCTGGTGATGATCCTCATTCATTCGAGTTTCTAATAATGGGGTTATGGTCCCATAAGCCTGCTTGTTTTTTAACTACCATACATGTGAAAATCAACCTTCCTGATGCCCTTTCTTCCTGCGACTGCTTTATTGAAATATGGGCCAGATCCTTATGACCCACTGATGACCCACTGATAAGATCCCACATAATATTAACTCTTGCTAACCGTGTTACTTCGTCAAGCTCATGCCTTTGGACCAGTGGTGGGATTCAAATGTTTTTACTACCGGTTCTGTGGGCATGGCTTGGCTTGGTGTGTGTGACTTGATGGGCATGGCAAGGGTACTGTAAAATTCCCATTCCCTCCCCACTCCAGGGGAAGGATACTGCAAAATCTCCATTCCCTCCCAACTCCAGGGGAAGGATACTGCAAAATCCCTATTTCCTCCAGATCAGCTGGGACTCAGGAGGCAGAGAATAGATGGGGGTGGGGCCAGTCAGAGGTGGTATTTACCGGTTCTCCGAACTACTCAAAATTTCCACTACTGGTTCTCCAGAACTGGTCAGAACCTGCTGAATGCTACCGCTGCTTTGGATATCCTGTGTTCTTAGGCTACCTCTTTGTGAAGCCTCATGAAGCTTCACTTGCAATGTAATCTTGATGGGAGCATTAATAAACTGAGATTTGAATTTGGATTTCCCATATCTAACCTCAGATTCCAAGTCATGCTTTCAACTGAATGACAAGGAAAGGAGTTTTTATAGAAGATGTCTGTTCATTGTTAAGAACACCTTAGTTTCAATTCTGCTTCTCCCAGAGATTGAGACAAATGACTTTTCCTTAGCCTCAATTCCCTGCCCCCCACTGCACCTGTCCAGTTTACCTTGCAAGTTGTAGACGAAGATAAAGATTACAGCTAGAAAATGTAGAGAAAGTACTCTAAATAGGTGAAAGTGCAACTTAAAAGCTAAGTATTACTAAGTAGTTCTGTCATTCAGGCAAATAACAATACATTTAATAATATATCCCAAAACAACTGGAGCACCACCTGAACACCATTGCCATTAACAAATTCACCATTAGTCAATTGCAAAAAGCAGCTTTACTCGGAACAGCTTACATCCTGTGACAATATCTCAAACATTATCAAACATCCACATCTGCATATCTCAGGTCTTGGGAAGGACTCAATCATCAACATCTTTATTTAACGACCCCATAATCCCTTGTGGAGTGGAGTCTGGGCAACTGAATGAAGCTAGCAGAGTTTTTAAATGGCCAGATGCCCTTCCTGTCACCAATGTGGAGTTTTGTTGCAGATATATTCCCAGAGAGAGAAATATCTGTCTCTGTTTAGGATCGAACTCACAGCCTTCTGATTGTGAGGCAAAAGCTCCAACTCTAGGCCACCGCACGACTCCCTTGGGAAGGACTCAATAGGTGGACAAAAATGCTAAATCCAGTCTGAACATCTGGCTGACTGTGTGACGAATAATAATAAAGGCAAACTTACAAAACAGAGAGCTGAAAGAAAAATAAGTTCATTAAACTTATATCAGAAAGGTCTAATAAAAATTGACCTTGTCTCCAAAAGACTTTTCAGTGATGATCTATATAGACCCATTTGGGAAGGTTGGGCATATTTATCAAAATGGCTCTCTCATTCAGACCTAAAAGCTGGATAGAGGAAAGTACTCTCTGTCCATTGGAGTAACATGTTTTTATATAGAACTTTGACTTGAACATAGGATAAGGAGACTGGATGAGACACCACCATGAAATCACAGAGCTGCATGTATACACACAGAAACATATTGAATTGAATTGAATTTATTAGATTTCTATGCCGCCCAATCCCGAAGGACTCCGGGGGGAGGTTCAGATTGATAATATTTAAAGCTTTTTATCCCACCTTTTCATGATCAGAAACAATCCTGTATTTTGATAAAGCGCCTATTACATTTAAATCAGTGGTGGTATTCAGTCGGTTCAGACTGGTTTAACCAAACTGGTAGTGGCAACCTGCGTTGGGCCTGTCCTATTTAGACACGTTTTCTAAGCTATGTGCATGTGTGCAAGCTGTGCACATGAGCAAAGTGCATGTGTGGAAGGCCGTACCCACGTGCAGAATACACAAGCGTGCATGCTCACATTTTCGGTGCAGAGATCTGGTGGTAAAATTATGAGAAACTCACCTCTGATTTAAATGTTTGAAGCTGGGCACATCAGCAGATCCCATAGTCTAGGCTACCAGATCAAGGTTGCTAAAATCCTGATGCCCAGAATATGCCACCAAAGAAAACCAGTATATAGAATAGAATAGAATAGAATAGAATAGAATAGAATAGAATAGAATAGAATAGAATAGAATAGAATAGAATTTTATTATTTGTATGCCTCCCTTCTCCGGGAGGACTCAGGGCAGCGAACAATTCAAAAGGGGGAAAAGGGGGAACATAAAAACGAAATACAAATAATAAAAATAAGCAACAGTCGCACAACCATACATGTCGAGAGGGGAGGGAACTCATCACCCCCAGGCCTGCCGGCAAAGCCAGGTTTTGACAGCTTTTCGGAAGGCCTGGAGAGAGGTGAGGGTCCGAATCCCTGCGGGGAGTTCATTCCAGAGGGCCGGAGCTGCCACAGAGAAGGCCCTCCCCTGGGTAATAGCCAGATGGCATTGGCTGGTAGATGGCACCCGGAGGAGGCCAACCCTGTGAGATCTAATGGGTCTGTGGGAGGTAATTGGCAGCAGGCGGGCTCTCAAGTTTTATAGTCATCTCTTGACTGCCAAGATTTTTGCAGCCCTGGCCTGATAAACATACCATAGGCAAAATAAAATCTGTTTTTTTAAAATTCCTACTTGGAATTTATTTTATTTATACACACAGATATAATTAGTTATAAGTTAATCATGTCCACAGGATTAGGGTTAATGAAAGGTCGGTGAAGTTAGGTTTGTAAATCACAATTTCTCCTGGCTTGTTTAAACATAGTTGGAAAGGGCAATTTAAAATTAGAAGCAGAATTTTTTGTAAAATAGAGGTTAGAAGGAGGTTAGGATTAGATTTGGCAAAAGTTGCCAAAACGCATACATGTGACATTGTGGCTTAAGATAAAATCAAAATGACCTGCTGTCTTTGACTTTACTAGGCTCAGACCCATATTAAGTAGCTGGTATCTATTAGCACTGTAATTAGGATTTTTAAAATATTTTTGTGCCACATAACCCTTCTTGTATTTTCTAGCATCCGAAAGTAGTTTAAAATATCTATGTTTCTTTAATTAATTGTGTGCATTTTTCTTCCAAACAGAAAGTTTATAGACATGGGTTTTATTGATGAAAAACGAATAGCCATATGGGGCTGGGTATGTATATATTATTTTATTTTATTTTTTTTAAAAAAATCCTGAATAATCATGTTTTGTTTAGCCTGTCACTTGCAGTTTGTTTTTCTTATCTTCTTCCTTGGCTTGGATTCCCATAAAGCAGCTTGGCAAATATATATATATTTATATATGGCATATTTTCTCAAAGGAAAATGTCAAAAACTGAATTCATTGGTTGATGTTTGAGAGCAGGTAACATTGTTGTGACCAAAGGAATGTATAGCTACGGTTTATTTCATCACAGTCTATTTTTCAATGAATCAACTCATAAGGTTTTCACAACTTTTACAGTGTCATAATCCTGCCTTATGTGTCATGGTTAGATTCATATAACATGTTAAATCCAAACTAAAGATATTGTGACTTGGCAAAAAGCCTGTAGAGATTCTCAGCCATCCAGAGCATGGTTATCCCAAAGGCTTTTAGCTATACAATTTGGGACGAACACCCTTTGAATGGTGTGGGAATAGGAACTTTTCCAGAGGAAAAAATTGCAGACTACAGGAACCAGGAGCACTGCTCAGGTGACCCTGAGGACACAGACAAACCTCCAAGTGCTTCAATGACTTTCTAAAAGGGTGAAAATGACCAGCTGCCTGCAAGGAATATAAATCCTTCCATTCCCCACTATCCTGTCAGAGCTGAAGAAGCTTCTTGGATGAGAAGTGAAACGTCTTCAAAAGGAAAAACAAGGAAGTCCAGCTGCCTCCAGAAAAAGCACCTTTGGGACATTATAACTTGGCATCTTCTGTGAGCAGACCCCAAGATCAAAGCCCATACCCTGTGTGCATATTTATTTTATTTGTCATTACATTTATTGGCCGCCCATCTTAACTGTGGGCACCCATTTCTGAGTAACCCCGTTTCTCTGGTTTCCTTTGCACATGTTCCCACCTTGAGACAGATCAGTAAAATGATGTCTAGCCCATCATTGTCAATAACACTGCCATGTTATTTTAGTATATCTCAAATCCCATAATCACCTCTCTTGTCCTACCACGTGCTATAATAGCAAATGAAGTAATTAATACTATGCTGCCCTTTAATGGCTGGGTAATTCTGCTGCTGAGACAGTTCTCTCACTCTACACTGTGGGAAAGCTGTTCCTGATTTTTTTCTTCTTCATCATCTTAGTAGAAGTTTTCTTTGTTGCTTACTTTGTAAGGATTGCAGTCCCTTGATAATGCTGTTATATTACATAATGTTTTATTCATCTCCACGCAATGTAGTTCAGATTCTTGAACAACATTATGCCTTAGAACAGGGGTGTCAAACTCGCGGCCCATGGGCTGAATGCGTCATGAGCTGTCTAAGCCCACGGTTTAGCAAAGGGGGGGGGGGGAAGCTGCGATACGTCACATGACAACGTGACGTGAGTTTGACACCCCTGCCCTAGAATTTCAACTTTCCTAATATTAGTACATTCCTTAGTCTCCCTCATATGTGTAAATGATATGTGCCAATCTGCAAAAGGGCATGAAGAATGACCGAGAAGAGCTATTTTCTCTTTTTATGAAAAAGGCTTGAAAAATTGAGAAATTTTGTCACAGATCATCTCTAACGTAAATGGTTGTTACTCGTCTGCTAAAAGAACATCTGGGGCAGAGCAACATTTTCTTTCACCTTCTGTAGCCATAATAGCTGGGTGTACATAACATGCAAAGTCAATCCCAAATCATAATATGGTTTAATACGATGTAAGAATCATAGTTCCTTTCTTCTTTCTGTCCTTGCAGAAGGGAAAATGCAGGTTCGGGTTCTCACTCAATTATGGAACTCACCTGGCTGATTTGGGATCAACTCTCCCAAGATTGTTATGAGGTTAAAATAAGGTGCAACATCCTCAGGTGCAACATTTTAGGCTCCTAGAGGAATTAAAGAGATGTATTTTTAAAGAAGAGAAATATTTGGAAGTCCCATTTGTTCCAGTGGCTCATAGAAAATTATTCAGGAGAAACTGTTGAGCAGTCTATGTTCCTGGATGCCAAAACAAATGTTCTCCTTGGCTTCAGTATATTATGACTTGGATTCTTAGAGAGCAAATACTTGCCTTTTCAAATATTAACTTCTCTCTTGTTTCCTTCTAGTCCTACGGTGGATATATTTCATCTCTGGCACTTGGGTCTGGTACTGGCATGTTTAAGTGTGGAATAGCTGTGGCTCCTGTTTCCAGCTGGGAATATTATGGTATGGAAAAAAACAACTAAAAATATGAGGTTTTGACAGCTGGATTATTTTTTAAAAATTAGGTCACTGCTAGGCCTTTGCTCATATGAAAAAAAAAGGTGTGAGGCACACTTCATCTAAAAACACCTTCTTCAAAATACACTTTCTTTTAAAAACAAACACACCTTCTCTTGAGCAAAGCTTGCTTTGAAATAGTTTGCAGAGCTGCTGGGTATATGACTTCAAAGCAGATGTTCTTAAAGCAAACACGGCAAATCCCCGGCCTTTTCAAAGACACCGTTGTCCATGAAACAGCTCCTGTGTCCAATTATTAGGTGCCCTTTTTAAGATCAATCATAGCTTCAGATGCCTGCTCTTCATCTCAATCGGTTCTGCACGCAATCTTGTGGCTATGAAGCTGGCAACTTGGCATCAGGCCCAGCTACTTCTTGAACACTCCTCCACCTTCATTACCCTATTTATGCCATCCCAGGCATCCCCCCCCCCCACAAGGGTTTGCTGCTGAAGAAACTATAGGAAATGGTAATCGGCCCACAAATCAAAACACATAGAATGCAAATCACAGAGACATGTAATTAGTTCCACATAACCATCAAATTAAGGTACAAACAGTGTTATTTTGACAACTCCCTGCTTCCTTGGCAAAAAAAAAATGTATATTTTCGTAATGAATTCAATAAGGAGGTCTATCTGCGTAAAATGGTTTTGCACTTAATATACAAACTAAGTGAAGGCACTCTCTTCACTCTGGCTAATAGTAGGCTTACCCCTTGTGTGATTATGGCTGCTTTGATGTGTTTTGTAGCCTGAGGCCAGCTTTAAAAGTACAGTAACTGTCCATTTTGTGGAAAATTATAAGAAAATTGCCCAAACTTCCCCCTTGAATGCCCAGCATGAATGAATGTAAATGCATGCTTTATAATACATTTGCTCTTATGTCCATGTGTTAATGTGTTTCTGTGCAACGTGACAGCTGCATTTATTGTATATTGCAGCATCCATCTACACTGAACGATTTATGGGTCTTCCCACCAAATCTGACAATCTTGAGCATTACAAAGTAA
The DNA here is from genome assembly GCF_051295495.1 of Thamnophis sirtalis. NCBI lineage: Eukaryota > Metazoa > Chordata > Lepidosauria > Squamata > Natricidae > Thamnophis > Thamnophis sirtalis. The sequence goes on from NW_028261381.1 coordinate 29,410,571, forward strand.
GAACTGTGTAAACATTACTATACTTTAATTACACTCTTATTATTTAATTTCAAATTTCCTTTTCCTGCCTTTTGCTCCTTGGCTGGGTATGTGGGCTGTCCTCTTCCTGTCTCTGCCGGTTCTTCCATCTGACATTGTCTTAAATTGATATTGAGGGTAATTGGGAGTATTCCGTTCAGGGAACCAGGCGGGTAGGAACTGAAGCAAGGCAGGTTGTGAACAAAACAACCTTTATTGGCTAACAAGTAAATGCTAACAAGTAAGGCAACTCTGGAACCAGCAACAACGCTTAGCCATCTGACAGCTCTTTATATATCAGTTGTCAGACGGACCGACCAATGGCGGGGCTGCGTTCTCTTGCCAAGCGACTGCTTGAGTCTTGATCAATCAGCAGCGTTCCTGAGCCAACACATTCCTGGAGAGCTGTCGTAGCTGTGAGGACATAATAGGGAGGCCTCGTCTATTGGGAGGGGGGGTAGGCATGGTTGGCAGGTTGACAGAGGGTAACACATGCTTTTATAAAGGAAATTAAAGGTCTCCTTTAAAACTGAAAAAGCCATGCCCTCATAGCATAGCCGTTACTTCATCCCCAAACTATACTGAGATAGCTTAAAATGTCTTGAGTGGTTCCAGTATTTCAACAACAATAAGTCACAACAGTAAGCCTTGGTTGTGAGCTGATGCAGTTCATTGATTCTGTTGGTTGGTGTTATAGTCAATTTATGGCCAGCAGGACATAGGAGCCACTGTGTTGGTACTGAATCACTCCCTGTGGTCCTCAGGCACTGTCTTTGGGAAGGAAGAAAATCCAGGGAAATAAAACTTGGCTCTTTTGCTGTACCCACCAGGGATAAGTTGGCCTGAAGGCAGCTGACCAATGGGCAGAAGGAGGAAAGTGGCGGGGGGAGAGAGATGCCTCTGCTGCTTTAAAATTCAACTCTCACTGGGTTCCTCTATAGTTCTTCAGTCTGCTTTTTAAAATAAAAGTTTAATGCTGTTCTGTAATAGCGTTAAACATGTATCCAAAAGAAGCCTATCAGATGCTACTTGGAGTCCCTTTAGATGCACTCACACAAACCACTTGGGCAAAAACAGAGTGGCGGATGATATCCTTGTCAGTCTGTCTATCAAAACTTGCCACCTTCCCCACTCAGCCTGCGTCAATAGATGTTTTCCTATCGACTGCTAATATTTGAGGGTTGGGAGGGAAACAAAATGGAAGGTATCCTCCAACTTTTTTTTATATGTCCTATACACAGTGAATAAGGGCTGGCAAGATAGGTATTGCCAGTGAGGGCACCCAATTCTGTGCCAATATGGTTTGTGAATAGCTCAAAGGATTGGCAGATAGTAGGTTAACTTTACTGGAAAAATGAGGTACAGTGGAAAATGAGAAATTAAGTTGAAATGAGATGTTTATTGAGCCATTCATAGTTTTATCTTGCTTCTCTTTTCTGGGCTATACCTTTTCTGGGCTACCTAAGAAGGAAGTCATTTCTTTGAACTAACCCTAAGGTAACCATGATTCAAACAAATTTTCAAAATAGATTTGCAACACCATTTATTACCGAAATGTACACTTGGCTGATGGCTGTATCTCTTTTAATTATAACTCCTGTGAGTCTTGCGTTGAATATTTCTGTGAGATGATTATGATGTTAACCATTCAGTCATGTCCGACTCTTGGCAGTTCTATGGACCAGGTCTCTTTACATCTGCCGATCTTGTGCTAGTCCTCAACTTTTGACCACAATTGACCCAAAATTTCTGTTGCTAAGTGAGACATTTGTTAAGTGAGTTTTACCCCATTTTACAACACTTAACAGTTGTTAAGTGATTCACTGCAGTTGTTAAGTTAGTAATATGGTTGTTAAATGAATCTGGCTTCCCCGTTAACTTTGTCAGAAGGTCTCAGAAAGTGATCACATCTCTCTCTCACACACACACACACACATAGACACACACACACATGCACACACACACACACACAAACCCAGGACATTGTAACCTTCATAAATATGAACCAGTTGCCAAGCAGTTAAATTTTGATCACATGACCATGGGGATGCCGTAACAGTCACAAGTGTGAAAATTGGTCCTACGTCACTTTTGTCAGTGCTGTTGTGACTTTGAACAGTCACTAAATGAACTCTTGTAAATTGAGGTCTATCTGTATTTGCAGGTACCATATTTTTCAGAGTATAAGATTCATCTTTTTCCCTCAAAAAATCTGGGTGCTTCTTACACACTGAATACAGCATTTTTGGCCTCCCAAAACTCCCCCCCCCTTCACAAAAATGGTTGTGCATAGCTTTTAGGATGTTCCAGAGTGCTCCTGGGGACTGTGGAGGGCAGAAATGAGTGAAAAACGGGCCATTTTGGGGTCGTTTTGGGGGGGGCATCCCCCAGGAGCATTCTATGAGCCTCCTAAAGGCTATGCATGCCCTTTTTTGACAAAAAATGGGCCCGTTTTCCCGAAAAATGGGCCGTTTTGGAGAGGTCAGCAGAGTGCAAAAACTTTTTTTTTAAGTTCCTCTTCAAAATCTTGGTGCGTCTTATAGTCTGAAAAATACGGTAATTCCTTAAATAAAACCCATTACGCCTGAGATTTAAGAACAATTAGCAGAAAGTAGAGAAAAACTTTTCACTGGCTGATAGATTACTGTCACAAGAACATAGGACAATTGGTAACGAAGGCACCTATCCTTTTTCCTTTTGACAGCTGCGTAATTGTTAATTATTTTCCCTTTCAGAATTCAACGGTTATGGCAAGGGCTCAGAATTTCCATAATGTGGATTACCTTCTCATCCATGGAACGGCAGATGGTGAGGTCTATGAAAAACCAGTACCAATCCTGAGAGAGAACCACTTTGTTAAAAAAACATTAAGCATTTCTCTGTTCCTGTGAGCAGGGTCAATACATTTAGACATATTTTCATTTTCTATCTGGCACATTGAGCACCGCTGACTCATTGTTGATCGACCCTGCTATATCGCTTGTTAACTCATGACATGAGTCTAATGTTCTACTCTTGCGTGCTTTCTGCTATTTGTCAGACTGGTAGGATTCTTGTTTTTCATCAGCCACATTCACTTTCCTAATTTCTTTTCTTCCTTGCTTGATATTTCAGATAATGTTCATTTTCAGAACTCGGCACAGATCTCCAAAGCCTTAGTCAATGCACAAGTGGATTTTCAAGCAATGGTAGATATGATCAAATCATTTCAGCATTAATGGGTCACGCAAATAATTTGGGATAGTTGTTCAGTGTTACCTTTGGAGTGGGGATAGCTTTTAATCCACCCTCAGTCATAGATGTTTCAACTGCTAAATTTGGGGAAGTTATTCTCACCCAGTTCAGCTTACTTTACAGAGTTGCCTTTATGAGTGGAAAATGGGAGGACTGATTGATTGATTGATTTTGATTACATCATGGCATTAAGTCAGTATTGATTCTTAGTGGCCACATAGATTTTCTCCATGGCAATCCATTGATAAATTTGGGGAAGTTATTCTCACCCAGTTCAGCTTACTTTACAGAGTTGCCTTTATGAGTGGAAAATGGGAGGACTGATTGATTGATTGATTTTGATTACATCATGGCATTAAGTCAGAATTGATTCTTAGTGGCCACATAGATTTTCTCCATGGCAATCCATTCATAACTTGTGTTTCAGGTTTTCCAATAGTAAAGCAGTAGGAGGGACTGCTACATATGCTGCTTTGAACGGCAGCTGCTACTGCAACTCAATCAGAATTGACCTGGAAAGGACCTTGGAGGTCTTTTAGTTTAGCTCAAGCAGGAGATCCTATACCAGTGACCTGGTATAGAACTTTTCGGCACTGAATGCCCAAACCAGAATATGCGTGCATGCGCCTGCACCAGAGTGCTGGAAACCTGAAGACAAGCTGGCTGGTACATTCATGCCTGTTTTTTGGCCTCTTTTTTTGGCCGTTTTCAGGCCATTTTCTGGTGCTCTGGCACCCGTAAAGACCAGTGGATATACTGAAAACCAGAAGAGCAGCTGGCGATGGCACACATGCCCACAGAGATGGCTCTCTGTGCCATGGCACACGTGCCAGAGGTTTGCCATCATAGTCCTATACCATTCCAGACTGTCCATTCTCCTCTTAAAATTCTCCAGTGACAACATCTGGCAGCAAACTGTTCCACTGGTTAATTGTCCTCACTGTTAGGAAGTTTCTCCTTAATTCCAGATTGCGTCTCTCTTTGATTAGTTTTTATTCATTGTTCCAGGCCACAATGATATGTAGCTTAGCCAGACAATATATTAGAGTACATGGGAAAGAATGGGGGGGGGGGGACTTCTGGAATTAAAATCAAGTCTCCAAATACTACAACTAATTAAATAAAATATAATTAATCTCAAATATTCCTTTAATTAAAATTCTGTTTAGCAGGTATGGCACTGTAGGTCCAAAATATGCCCAATAATATTGTTTGTAAAATGGCCTAAATCTTGAGAAATTACTAAAGGTCACAGATTTTCACTTCATTTGTATTGGTTGCCAGTTGTTTTCTGGGTGCGATTCAAGGTGTTAATTATGATCTTTAAAGCGCTCCATGGCTTAGGCCCAGGGTACTTGCGAGACCGCCTACTGCCACTGGTAGCCTTCCACCGTCCAGTACGATCCCACAGAGTTGGCCTCCTCAGGATGCCGTCGGCCAGGCAGTGTCGGCTGGCGACCCCCAGGGGGAGAGCCTTCTCTGTGGGAGTGCCTTCCCCTTGGAATGAGCTGCCCCTGGAGTTTTGCATAACCCCCGACCTCCGGTCCTTCCAGGGCACCCTAAAAAGTTGGCTTTTTCAGCAAGCCTGCCTGGCCTGAATAGAATAAAATACATTATTAATTTTAAATTGTCAATTTTAATTTAATCCTAAATTCGATGTAAATTGTCAATTGAAGGTTATTGGATTTCTTATTTACTCTTTTTTAACTTTTGTCATGTGTGTTTTTATGTTGTACGCCACCCTGAGTCCTTTGGGAGAAGGGCGGCATATAAGTCCAATAAAACCAAACCAAACCAAACTTCACTTTCTCATCCAAAGTATTGCAAAATTTTAGGTGGGAACATGAAAATGCCACAGCTTTTGCTGATCATTTGGGATTTAACCTATAAGCAAGGTAATTTTAGGCTAAATTTTGGGTCTAGCCAATGCTTTTCAGGGTATCGTAAGCACCATGGTGCCTATAGGAACAATACCCCTTGCTTATGTAGGGAGCCTCAAATATTTCTCCAATGGACAAAGGACAAGACTCATCTCCTTAAATCCAATTTTCCTTTTAAACTGGAATCATAGATGCAAGTGCCTGCTCTACCACAACTTATATAGAATAGAATAGAATAGAATAGAATAGAATTGAATTGAATAGAATAGAATTGAATTGAATTGAATTGAATTGAATTGAATTGAATTCTTTATTGGCCAAGTGTGATTGGACCCACAAGAAATTTGTCTTTGGTGCATATGCTCTCAGTGGACATAAAAAGACAAGATATATTTGTCAAGAATCGTAAGGTACAACACTTAATGATACTCATAGGGTACAAATAAGCAATCAGGAAACAATCAATATAAATATAAATCATAAGTATACAAGCAACATATTTACAGTCATGCAGTCATAAGTGGGAGGAGATGGGTGATAGGAACGATGAGAAGACTAATAGTAATATAGCCTTAGTGAATAGTTTGACAATGTTGAGGGAATTATTTGTTTAGCAGAGTGATGGCGTTCGGGGGAAAAACTGTTCTTGTGTCTAGTTGTCTTGGTGTGCAGTGCCCTATAGCTTCCTTTTTAGGGTAGGAGTTGAAACAATTTATGTCCAGAATGTGAGGGGTCTGTAAATATTTTCACGGCCCTCTTTTTGAATTGTGCAGTGTACAGGCCCTCAATAGAAGGCAGGTTATTTCCCAATAAGAGAGGAGGGTGGAAACTAATCGAGAGAACCAACCTGGAACTAAGGAGAAAATTACTGGCAGATTAATCAACCAATGGAATGTCTTGGCTCCAGATGTTTGTGTGTGCTCCAACACTGGAAGTTTTTAAGAAAAGATTGGACAACCATTTATCTGAAACGGTATAGGGTTTCCTGCCAAAGCAAAGGGTTGGACTAGAAAACCTTCAAAGTACCTTCCAATTCTATTCTTCTGTATAAAAGGGAGATTTGCCCTAGATGCCAAAATTGTTCTAAACTTGGGGTGGGGGAGGTTACCTCTGATAGGAAACCAGCATGTTTATGCTACTTGTCAAAGCATACATATAAATGGAATATAAATGGAGGGAGGGAGGGGGCTTATTTTGCAATTTTGAAGGCCTCGTTCCAAGACAAATCCTAATGATTATATCAGCTGTTTTCATTACAATCAGTACAGATTGGCTCCTTCAGCTTGGATGTTTGCCATTGTAACCTTGTTGCCCCTTCAGGAACTAAGTGGCTTTTGTTACAAAAGATAATCAAACACATTTTGGCTTTTGTTCTTGAAACAGAAAACCACCTTTCTATAACATGCTAGAATGGCAGGGTCTTGCTATGCAACCTTCTATTTGAAGAAATGTCCATCTGGGTTCAGTTCCAAGTGGGGAGAAAGTCACTGGAAACATGGTGGCTGTTTGGAAAGATGATTTTAATCGTGGACAGGATCACATGCCTTGAAGAGGTTGGGTGAAGAAAAAAAAGGGGAGAGATGCTGAGGGTGCCTGAATTTTATACCCTCTCTAGGCTTTTGAATTTGAGCTTGCATTCTGATTGGTTGTCAGACTCCCATGGGGCCATGCAGGGGCAATTCTGTAGGCCATCCTGAGTCCCAGGCTTGGTTGAGCCTTGCTGGGTGATGTAATCTTCCCAGGTGCCATGTGGTGAGATGGGTAGAGGGCTAATCCTACCTTTGTTGGATCTTGGGTGAGGGCGTTTGCCTACGAAATGACCTAGCTATCTCTTTATCTCTTAAATGTGAACATCTGCTGAGGGATATTGAGGATGGTGGGGGCTATTAAGAGTGAGTCTGTTTCCTGCCTAAAAACATGTTTCTCCATTTCTCATCCAGGGAAATATAATATTCTGCCTTTTCAATATTTCCTAGAATATTTCATTTTTCTAGGAGATGGGTGCTAACTTCCTACACTTCCTTAGAGGATGAGAGCATAGATGAGATGCAAAGACCCAAATCCCCTTTTCTGTCCCCCACCCCATCTTGTAAAAGTTTTTTTTTCTGTTTGTTTGAATTCTGCTTAAGAAACATAGGATTAAGATAATGTTTCTCTTCCTTTTCAGTGGTACACAGACCAAAACCATGGAATTCCAGGCCTTTCTTTGAAGCATCTCTACATTCACATGACCCATTTCCTGAAACAGTGTTTTTCTCTGCCTTAAGGAATCCTCTCTTCTGTCTTGATTCCAAGACGAAGCAATGTGAATTGCACAAACTATGCACATTCCAAAAGTAGGCTAAACATGGAATTAAAGGGGTGATGATGATTCTTACTGACCCTTGTGTACCGCTTGGGAATTTTTGTTAGCTAGGAAATAAATGAATAAAAATAAAAGTGTGAAATTAAAAGCTGCATATTTTGCTTATTCTCTCCCTATATTGTCAAAAATGTCACATGTCAAATACAGGTATACATTATGAATCAAGAATATAAAGAATTCTGGGGGCTGGGGAAGTGTTCTTGGAGATAGTCATGTATCCGGATGATTATTTAATCTAGCAAATGGATTCACTGGAAAAAAAATGCTTCAAAAGGATCAAAGACAATTTCGCTGCAAATGAAAGGGAACAAAATGGCTGCTTAACACTTGCCTGCAGCTATCCCAGTGGAGAATTGCATCTCAGCTGAGCAAAATGATTCTTTTCAGTTAAAAGTGAAATGTGTGTTTTGATATTGGTCAAGACACGTTTGGCTTTAGCATTTGGCGATACACCTTCAAATTTGGATCCCAGGTAGAGCACTTGTAGGCATTATTATTATATGTGATTAATCTTTGGTGAGATTCACAGCCTTTGGGGCTGGTTGGTAGCTCAACAGCTTGAGTCCTAACCAAAGACCTAGGAACTGTTAAGGTAACGTCAGAGGATATAAGCTGTTCCAAGTAGGGTGGTTTTTTGTAGAATCAGAATGTTCAAATCTGATAAATTTAAAATTTCCAAATAGCGAGGTAGCCCTTTGGGTATTGTTCCAAGGGCTCCAATTACAATCGAGACAACACACGAGACAAGTGGTTGACTGTCTCATCTTTCTCATTACAGAGGTGACATTTGCTGTTGGTGGTAACATGTTGAATTTTTGCCTTCATGTAATTTGTGGCTAAGGCTTGCTCTTGAGCTGCCAAAATAAAGCCTTCTGTTTCTTTTTCCAGTGCTCCTGGTCTTAACCAGTTCCAAGTTAGTTTTTGGTCAGCTTTGCCTTCAATACTTTTCAAGTATTGGCTATGCATAGCTTTGTTTTTCCAATTTTCAGCTCACTTCTCAACTACTTCTTTCTTATATTCAGCTTTTGACATAGTTGTCTTTAAAAGGCCTCCTTTATTTACTTCCTTAATCATTGGTTCTTCACTTTTCTGGATGTAATCATTCAAGCTGTGTTTTTCTTCTTCCACAGTCTGTTTTACTTGTAGGAATCATCGACCATCCTCTGCTCTTGGTAGATATCACTTTTAGAGTGCAAAGCATGATTCATTGTTATAAGTTTCCTTGTTTTTCTGTCCAAATTGTCCAACTCCATCTGGGTCCAGTCAATTATTCCTGCAGAGTATCGGATCACAGGTATAGCCCAGGTATTTATGGCTTTTATGATGTTTCCTCCACTCAATTTGGACTTTAATATCTTGTGAATTCGTCAAATGTACTTGGCTGAAGTTAATTTCTTGACTTTATTATGCATTAAGTCAGAGGTCTCTAAAATCCCCAAGTACTTGTAGCCTTCTTCTGGTTTTACTGCCTTTATCATTTCTTCATTCTCAAGTTCTATTCCATCATCTTCTATGACCTTTCCTGCTTTGGTTGCCATTGTTGCACATTTGTCCATTCCAAACTGCATACCAATGTTTTGGCTAAATTCTGTGCTTTCAATTAATAAATTCAGTTCAGCTTTTGTTTTACCAAACAGCTTCAAATAATCCTTGTACACCAATTGCGAAATTTTCAGTCCTTTCTTTGCAAGTTCGTATCCATAGTTCATCTTCTTCAAAATGATTGTCAGTGGTAGCATTGAGAGTATAAAAAGTAGGGGTGAAAGGGAATCGCCCTGGAAAATTCTTCATTTAATTTAAACTTCACCCAGTACTTCTTCATTAGCTATAAGCTTCGTTTTCCAGAGGTTCATTGAAGTTTCCATGATTTTTTGTATGTTGCTGCTGATGCCAAAGATTTTCAGGCATTTCTTGATCCAGCTATGGGGAACTGAATCAAATGTTTTCTTATAGTCTATCCAAACCATGAACAGGTTGGTTCGTCTTTTCTTTGAATTCTATAGGATTAGTTTGTCAATCAGCAGTTGCTCCTTTGTTCCTCTTGAATTTTTGCAGCATCCTTTCTGTTCTACAGGAAGCAACTTATTTCTTTCCAAGTATCCATAAATTTGATTTGCAATGATACCAGTAAGGAGCTTGTAGGTTGTTGGCAAACAGATGATTGGCCTATAGTTTCCAGGATCCTTTCGTTTTTCTTTATATTTTTGGATCAAAAATGTCCTTCCAGTTGTCATCCATTCATCATTTTCAGGTGTTTTTAAGATCTGGTTCATTTGGGCTGCCAATCTTTTGTGCACACTTGTAAGTGCCTTTAACCAGAAGCCATGTAACTCATCTGGTCCAGGTGCACTCCAGTTCTTCACTTTTCTTGACTGTCTTTGCACCATTTCTTTTGTTATTTTCACATCTTCCATTTTATGCACTTTAATAGAATCCTCAATCTGTTTGATCCATTTTGCATTTCTGTTGTGCTTCTTGTTGTTTTCCCACAAATTCTTCCAGAATTTCAGAGCTTTCTCTTTATCAGGCTTTTCATTGTTGTTACTCCAGCTCCACTTTCTAAGCTCTTATAAAACTGGTGCTGATTTGTTCTGAACTGTGAGTTTTCCTTGAATTGAGTTACTCGGTTTTCATATCTTTTAATCTTTTCAGCAACGGCAACAACCCTTTGCTTCAGCTCTTCAATTACTATTGCAATCTCTTTATTCTCCAAATCGTATCTTGCTTCCAGGCTGCTTTTGACCTGTTTGTTCTTCAGCTGACCTTGCCTTAGGTTCTTCAAGTTGCTCAAGTCTCCACGAAATTTTTTGATCTTCAATTCCAACCGGATTTTCTATTTAGGCTTCCTCTTCTTGCCTCTTTGGTTCTTTTGTATTTTCAAACCCAATTCTTTCGTGGTTATGAAGGCTGCTGCATACATCAACTGGTTTGTTTCAGCTAATGTAGTGGTTTGAATGGTTTGCACAGCTTCATTGACCTTTTTTAGTATCTTTCTCAATTCTTTCCGGTTCACTTGGTTCAGCTTTGGCAAATATGTTTTTTCAGGATCTTCCATTTGATGCTATATTTTCTCTGCTAATTGAGCAATATCTGTTGGTGTTTGTTCTTCAATGCTTCCTTGTTCTTTATCTTCATCCATTTCAGCATCCTCTTCCTCCCTTTCTTCTCAGTTTGCTTTTGAGTCTGCAAATCATTCTTGATGTTATTCTTCTTTTTGGTATACTCAGACCATTAGTTGTTTTCTCTTCGATTTCTATTAATTCTGCTGTAGTGAAAAATTTGTGGCTTAGAATTACACATCGTTGGTCCATTAGCCTTTGTTCACTGATATCACAGTCCATGTGGTTCACCTTCCAAATCTGATACATTCATTTTTGAAATCCATGTTTTGCTGGCTCAGACTGATAGTAAGCTTTCATAATAGAGATGTTTTCTTCCCTAGTCCAGATTTTTCGCTTTTTCACTTTTTCTTCCAGTAGCTTGTCGGCTCCATGCCCTGGTTGCCTAACAGAGGGAGCTGAGCCCTGTAGCTCATTTTGCGCAGAATGCCCAGGAGCCATAGCATCCAACGGAACCCTTGTTAATCTGGATGACAGTTCAGCCAGCATAAATTTCATTTTTTTCGTATTCACCATATTTGAATAGGTTGTGGAGCAAATTTTGTCTGGCCCTTCACCTAAGACCTGTCTTATATGGTTGTACCTGTTCAGCATATCCCTTAGGATCATTAGAGTGTGCAAGCCCCTCCACCACGACAAGGTAAAGCTTCTCGGAGGGGTTGTCGTCGTCGTCGTCATCATCATCATCATCATCATCATCATCATCATCAAATACACAACAATGCGAAATCATAGCCATCAATTCTTTAGTTGGTATTGGCCTTCATACACACTGAATTCTTCCTGTTGGAAGGAATATCCATCTGGTTTATTTCCAAGCTGGGAGAAAGGCACTGGAGATAAAATGGAAGCTGGAGGCTGATTGGAAAAAAAGTCCAATTATTGACGAAGCAGAAGAACATGGGTGATTCTGGGCAGCTGATCACATGGAGTTATGCCTCCCCTTGAGCTTTGAACTTGAGCTTCCAGTTCCAGAACTGGAAGCTCTATTGGCTGTTGTCAGACTCCCAGGGTCATGTATGTCTGAGCTAAGTTTGGTGGAAGTTTGGGCTGCTGATGCAATGAAGGCTTGTGTTGAGCAATTCCTACTGAGGGTGGGGGCTAATCCTACCTTTGTTGGATCATGAGTGAAGGTATTTGCTTATGAATAGAGCTAGCTATATTTTTTATCTCTTAAGTGCTGACATCTGTTGGGGGCTATTACGAAAGGCGGGGGCTGCTTTCCAAGAGCATTGCTTCTCCATTTCTCACCCTGGGAAATATAATATTCTGCCTTTTTTAATATTTCTCAAAATATTTCTTTCTTCTAGGTCTAGGACATGGGTGGGTGCTAACTTTCTACATTCCCAATAACTTAGAATGTCATAATGTATTGGCATAGTATACATTATCCAAGTATGTGGCCTTTTGTAATTGACAGATGGAAATTTTGTCAATGCATAGGTTTTCTAAGAGCCATCTAAGATTATTTGGGGGGGAATATGGCACCAGTGTGCTGGACTACCATAACTGGTTTATGCCATAATCTTTCAACTTCAATGTTCAGGTCATGAAATTTTTTTGTGATCTTTTCCAATTCTCTATCTGATACTATTTCCTAGTAATGCCTTATCAATTATGCACACTTTTTTTTCAACCATAATGAAATCTGGTGTGTTATAAGCCGAAGCTTTATCAGTATGTATTTGTATATTTTAACATGCTTATTTTTAACTGCTTTCTCTGTGCTCCCACCAATTTGAATCATTTTTGTGACTGGGTATGTTACTGTTTCTTTTTCTTTATTTATATACCACATTTTAGTACTTTTATAAATGACTCAAGGCAGCAAACAGTTTATGCAATTTTCTTGTATCTTCTTTTTTTTTGTTGTAATAATTTTATTAAAAGTTTTAGAAACAAAAATAAAAGACAATAGACAAAGAAATGAAAAAGAGTGCAAGAAAGCAAAAAAGTAAAAATAACCCCCTTAAGAAAATAAACAATTTCATAATCTCTTCACCTTCTCTTAATTAACAAATATAAAAGTCTTCATACTATAACTCATCTTTTAACAATAGGCAAATTAAATAAGTAACATCTTCTCCTTATCCAATTATCAACAAAAAGTCCAAGCAGAACACTAAAATATTAACACTAATTAGCATATATATAAAACTCAACATTCTTGATCTCAAGTCTTAGCTGTAAACAAAACTCCATTTAAAAGGCATAAAATAGCCCCTGATATCCTAGAGTAATCCCCTTAAAATTTAACATGGTAAAAAGAGACAGTTTCTCCTTTAAAAAAAGACCAGCTCCAATACACAATATTTCCCCATTCCAAATCCAGACAAAATCATCATACCCAACCAATGCCATGTCCCATTCAAATAAATATTCCATATCTCAATTTGAAGCAAATCCACATTTCACAGCATGCTTAGGGTGGCCCTGTATCTAGGTCACTTCAGCTCTAGTCTTACTTGTTAAACATTGCAATATTTAGCCAAAGGACTAAAGGTCCAAATAAGCTTGTCATTTTGAAGGTGTCTAACTTCTTTGAATCAATTAATAGGAAATATCCAAAGCAGTTAGCAAGAGAAGTAGGCAAACACAGAGTCCTTCAAAAAGGCTCTGTTTGCCTCTGTAGAAATTATAATGAATTTCCTCATTTCCCAATTTTCCCAAACCAAGATACCATTGTCTTAGTCTCTTCATAATGAGCAACTGTAAAGGGAAACACCTTGGGTGATCTTGCATCGTTTCCTAGTCTAGAGAGGGTCATCGGAGCTAAAGCCATGGTCACGTTACTGAGGGGGAAACTATGTGGTTGCAAAACGTTCTAGTAAGAAGGTAAACTCGTCATAGGGAAGGGTTTATCAGAAGGATTTCGATACCAGAAATCCTTTAATACAACCTGACTGAAGGCTCTGCTCTCTTTCAGACTTTTGACTACATAGGAAAGAGCTATTCATCTGACCAGGTTTGCTTGAAGTTGTTGGGTATACGGAGTAAATTTAATTGAAATCAACTTGCTTACAAGGCTGATAGGAATCTCTTGCTCAACTGAGGAGATGAGTGGAGAAAGGGATGGGCTGCTTGTTTGACACAAGTTAATTTTATTAGACTTCATTTTCATTTTGTTTTTTTGATGAGATGTTTTAATTGGTTCATTAAGGATGGCTTTATTGTATTCTATTATAAACTGTCATACTGTTTACAAGTCTCCAAAATGGGTGGTGTATATGTGTATCTATGTGTATGTATGCATACACACACACAAATGAATAAATGCTTGCAGGGAAAGCTCCAAGGAATTGTACGAAGGAGACAATATTCAGTACATGAAATGCAGAAGTCTTGTAATATAAAATGTAATACATTAAGTGTCTGGCAAAAGCTGCTTTAGTTGCAAGATTGTAAACAAGGCCTGTGTAAGGCCGTAGACTTGCAATAGGGATTCATAAGAATTGCCAGCTTCCAAATTCCTTTAAGCAACAGGAGTGGAGAGGTGATGGGTGGAGAATTCCAGTTCCTATCTATTCTGGCTACCATAGTTATTGATTCAGAATGATGAGAGCAAAGTTCATCAATATCTGGATGCTTAGAAACCTGATTCTTCCTTTATGCCATATACCTGTGTCTCCTAGAATAAGAAGCATGGTGAACTGTTTAAGATGCTAGATGAGGAATGAGGTGTTCCAGATTCTAGCATTCGTTTAGGCACATAAACCAACTGGGCCAGGCTGGTGCTAGCCCAAACAGTGCTTTTGTATAAATTAGGAAAAAAGTACTTCTTTCCAGTGGTGGGATTCAAAAATTTTAACTACAGGTTCTGTGGGCGTGGCTTGGTGGGCGTGGTGTGGCATGGCTTGGTGGGCGTGGCAGGGGAATTATATTGTAAAATCTCCATTCCTTCATCACTCCAGGGGAAGGATACTGCAAAATCCCCATTCTCTCCCAATCAGCTGGGACTTGGGAGGCAGAGAATAAATGGGGGCGGGGCCAGTCAGAGGTGGTATTTACCAGTTCTCCGAACTACTCAAAATTTCCACTACTGGTTCTCCAGAACTGGTCAGAACCTGCTGAATACCACCTTTGCTTCTTTCTCTTGTATTCTTTTAAGTTAGTTCACTATTTATTTCTCAGCAATAGCAATTATAATAAACCAGCACCAACAATTGAAACCCAAATGAGCATAGATTAACACCAAGATTAATATCAGACCAACAATCAAGAAGTAAACAACTTGCAATCAAGGGACTGTCAAACAAGCTAATAGTAAATAGCCCAACCAAAGAACAACCAAAACCACTCCCACCAGCTCTGGCAGGGCAAATCATTAAAATATAAAATGAGAGCAAACCCCACTCCCTACTAGCACTGACGATGTCACCTAGTATGGTGATGAAATGTCTGCAACAAAGCAATCAAACTCTGAGATGACCAAGGACCACTCAATTATAATAAAGTCATTCTGTTTGCATGATACAAATCAAATTATTGAGCATAAAATAGCAGAACATTTGCATTCCTGGCTAATAATTACGGATACAAAGTCACTAGGATATAATATTTGACCTCGGGCCAGGCACTGCCTCTCAGTCCTAATCAGCCTATGAGAAGCTGCCTGAGAAAGAAAAGTCACAGTTGTGTTATGAGCAATGTTGCTATGAGGAAAGCAGAGTGTAACATTAAGCAGACAACAAAGCAGGACAAGCCGTATGAAGAACAAGGATTTCTATATGATCAACAAAGAAACCCTGGATTTCGTGTACTGTAATATAATTGGGCATCTCTCTTTTGCAAACCAAAGGCAGCAGCGAGCAAAAAAAAAAACCTCTTGCTCAAATTTCAGTGATTTTTTTAAAAGGTAAAGTGGCATGCTTTCTGCATTTTGAGGAGTAACTAAGGGTTTAATATCAGTGGGGGGTTCTGGATCCTGTTGCAACTGGTACGGTGCAACAGGTCTGGGTGCCCACTACAGCACACGCATACATGCATGCATACTTACTGCCTGTGACACTCCAGCTGCTCGGAGGAGCGTTGCGCAGGCGCCATGCACTCCGTGCACCTGCGTGGAAGCCCCAAAAGCTTCAAATACCAGTAAGGAGCGCAGGCGGGTGGGCCCTCGGGAGCACCGTACCAGAACGGTACCTGGTGCTCCTGGCAGGCACTGGTATGCCCATACCAGGGCATAGCGGTCATAACCCACCGCTGCTTAATATACAGTATATGCATTTTTCTGCAAACTTTCCTCCTCCTCCTAGTCACACAAGGGAAGATCACACTTCTAGCACAATTGTTTGCAATGGTTCCACATAGGTTGGAACCTCCCTAGCAGATGTGTAGCTCTTATGAAAGTGACTGATGGAGAACCAGGTTCCTTGTTCCAGGCAACTCTGTTGATGGAATAGATATTATTGCGTCCCATCACTCACTTGTGCCCTTCGTATTTTGAACTGAACATGTGAAAGTGTTGCCTGGAGCAAGCTATAGTACTCCTCTTCCCAGTGGAACCCAAGCCATAAAACCAACTTTGTAGCACCCCAACAGAACCATGAGATAAACGATTAAATGCCGAGGTTCACACGCAGACAACGACTGCAAAAACTCATCCTCAGCCAGACAAGTGGTGGCTGACTTCATAGATTTTCATCAACAGAAACACAAATTGTGTCTCTATTACAATTGTATCTCTGTTTTTCTTCCCCAGAACCAAACAAGTTGCAATTACAGGGTGCAGATGTTGAGTGTATTTTGCAGAATTGGTTTAATAACTTGTTAAGCTGAATGATGCCTATTGTGTTGTAATGGCATCATAAATTATGTTCAATGAGAAATGTCTCAGACTGCAGTTCAGTTCACTTCCAGTTTTTTTTTAAAAAAAAAATCTTCTTTTTTGCATGAACTGAAGGAGGATAAGCTCACTTCAGAACTGAATCTATATTCAGTAGTTTAAAAAAATGTGGAGGGCCTGTTTCGCAAGGGATGGGAACAAATGTTGTAGTAATGTATTAATCAATGTTCAATGTTTCCCTGAAAATAAGACAGGGTCTTATTTTCTTTGGACACCAGAAATAAGCACTTAGCCTTATTTTTGGGGAGGTCTTATTATTTTTGAAGTGCAGGAGGCAGCGAGCATGGTCACTTCATGGCTGCTGCTGTGTTGCAATATTTTCATGGAGGGCTTATTTTTGGGGGAGGGTTTATTTTAGTGCATGCATGCAAAAGACTGATTGGGCTTATTATCCAGGGAGGTCTTATTTTCAGGGAAACAGGGTAGAGGGGATAATATGTGTGTGCGTGTTTTATGCACCTTTTTAATGCTTTGTGTTTTGTGGTTCTTTTTCCTTTTGTCCCTTTGGAAATTTTTTTTTGTGGGGGGGAGAGTTTTGTATTTTAATTTTGTTTTGAATAAAATAAAAACAAATCATGATAATAAAGAAGAACAGAATCTAAATAGGTCACGCTGTGCTGAGCAACTGGTGTTTATACAATATCTAAGTAAGCTTTTTACCTACACCTTTTTTTTTCATGGCTTGTACATGTGCCTGAGCTATAAACACAAATGATAAAGCACATTAGTACCTGGCTAATGTTGCCTATGCCTTTTATTATTGTAACTCTAGATTTTTTACCTTCTATACCATATTGTGTTGCACTTAGCAGGAATGGTGTGAGATATATTTGCACGTATGTTTCCAGAGCTGTGCCTCACCAATGAAAGGACACCCCCGCCCTCAATAGTACCTACCAGGTTCCCTGTTCATGGAAATGCTAAGTGATGGGTAAGACTGCATGCCATACGCCCTCTGCTGTCTAATGTCAGAGTCCTATCTTTGTGACAAATGCACAAAAATGCTGCAAAGATGCTGAAAAAATACACTTGCTTCTAGTTTTAAAAGTTATCCAGTGAGGAAAGACTCTTGTGGCCTACCAGCAGATCTGGCAGTAGATTCAGACAGTGAGGAGGTTGGGGAGGAACATGGGCCAGTCCTGGAGTCTGGAGAAGGCTCTGACGAGTGCTCTGTGCCGGAGGCAGAGATGGGGCCAGGACTGTCTGACAGTTATCAGCTGTCTTCAGAATGGACATCAGTGGGGCAGAAGAACAGCTGGAGCCTGTTTCCAGTATGTGCATGCGCAGAGCTGCCAGACAAAGGAAACAGCTAAGGAACAAGGGTCAACTCAGGAGTAAAGCCACAGGTGGACAGTGAATGGCCCCTCTCATAGGGAATAAAGAGGAGCAAAAGGGGAGTGGAGTTTGCAGGAGACAAGTAGTTCAGTTCATTAGGGTGCAGCTCTGTTCCTGACTTCTTGCCAAGTAATCTCTTGAAAGACTGTTGGCCAGGTCTTTGCTGGAGAGGAATTCACTTTAAACTAAACAAAAGGGGTTTTATCCGGACGAGGAGTCAGCTTTGTGCTTTTGGGAAGCGTAGGTCAGAACAGACTCATAGAATTTTATTTAATGGAAATGAACTTCTCTGTTCTATGGGATGATGCCTGCAGAATTTGAAGCTCCAGAAGAATATGGTCACCTTATTAAGGTAGACTCAGATTTGTTCCTCAAACAGTAGTTCATCTTTCCTCCCATTGTTCCCATGCCCCTCGATTGATGCTCTATGAAAATGCTTGTTTGTTCTTGAAGGCTGTCTTCCTTAATCACTTTCTCCCAACATTGGAACCGTGTAGCTGAAAGTATATGGATGATGAATATGGATTATGTTCACATGATAAGTATTGATATCATTGTGGCTGCAAATTAAACAAGCAGGTACAAGCTTGTTGCAGCTATTCATTTAGTGATCATTCAAAATAACAACGGCACTGAAAAAAAGTGACATATGACCGTTTTTCACACTTACGACCATTGCAGCATCCCATGGACAAAGGATCACCATTTGCTTGCTTGACAACTGGCATGTATTTATGATGGATGCAGTGTACCAAGGTCATGTGATCACCTTTCCTGACCATCTGACAAGCCAAGACAGCAGGAAAGCCAGATTCACTTAATGATGGAGTTTAGTAACTTTACTTAACAACGGTGACAAAAAGGTCGTAACATGGGATATAACTCACTTAACAGCTGCCTTGCTCTCCAATGGGAATTTGGGGCTCATCAGTGCTTGTCAGTCGAGGAGTAGCTGTACCGAATGTCAACAGAATTGTACATGGCACACAATCTGCCTTGCAAATGTTCAATTAGCCTTCTTTCTTACAGCTCACTGCAAGGGGCCGTCCCCTTTTTATTGTTAAAATAAGATTTAATTGTTAGAAAGATAAATTTCATTGAGGTAGTCCTCAACTTAGGACCACAATGAGTCCAGGCTTAGGGTTATGTTGCTAATGTTAAGTGAGTTTTGCTCCATTCTACAACTTGCCTTGCCACATTTTTTAAGTGTATCCCTGCAGTTGTGAAATTAACAATATGTTCATTAGGTGTCTCTGGCATCCCCATTGACGTTGCTTGTCACAAAAGATGATCAGATGAGCTGTAGACATTGCAACTGTCATAAATATGAACCAGTCGTCAAGCACCCGGATGTAAATCACATGACCATGAGAATGCTGCAACGGTCATAAGTGTGAAAATGTGTCATTAAGTGACTTTTTCCAGTGTCTTTCTAACTTTGAGCAGCCACTAAATGAACTGTTGTGAGTCGAAGACTACCTGTAGTCTTATTGGTCACCTTTGAGCACCTGCTAAGCCAGGTCTGCTGCATTTGGGAAACTTTCTGCTGATTCTGCTACACAAAATCCTGAATTTATGCCCCAAAATCTTGTATGTTCCATTATAGCCTACTATTGCATGTGTGATTATTCTGATTCTGGGATATATGAACACAATTCATTATATGCCAAGGATACTGCCACTTGCTTCCTGGGTATGTTGCCAAATGAAGCTTCTAAGCCCAATTTAAAATGATGTCTTTAACTTGTGTGAGTATTTCCACAATCTGCAAAGTTCATTTTTAACAATTTCAATGAGCCAAGTTAAATGCATGAAGAATTGCTGTCCATTTCATTCTTGTGACAGCCAGGTATTGTTTGGGTGACAGTTCAATCTTTCTGGACCCATATGAGAAGTCTAGAATCCTCAGATCATATTATCGCCAGTCTCATAAAGTTGGTTACTGTCATAGGCATACCCAATCCTCAAATCCTCATTTACTGGAATGCAAATGGATGAAGTTTCTTTTCTATGGATTTTCAAGGTGTCCTCTACCATTCCAACATATCCTCTTTTGATGGTTGGTGGAACCTCTGGTAGGAACACCTGCAAATAAAACACTGGATTACAACTATCTATCATGTTTATTTTCTGAAAAATACCCATGAAATATATGCAGAGATCAGAAATAGTATTTGAATTTTTTTTAAAAAAACTATGCTTGAAATTTGAATTTCTTTTTGCAGCATGCTTGCTTGCCATTTAATTTTGTTGCAATGTAAAATAAATAAAAAGAAAGTCAAATAAAATCACTGGGATATGGTACCTGGCTGTTTGCAGAGATTTTTGAGAGTCCATATTGAGGATGCTGGGTTTGGATAGCGAAGTCAAAAAAAAAAGAGGATTTTGCACAGCATTTTCAGCCCATAATTGTGGAAATTTCCCCAAAATAGGTACGGAAAAAGGAATATTTTTAAATGTGGGAAAGGTAAGCTAAAACATTTTGACAGATCATCTCTCTGGTGGCATACAGCCCATAAAATAGATCAAAGTTGCCATTTCATGGATCATTGATGTTCACATATTGAGACTTCAGGAGCAAATGTTGCTATACAGTTTTACAGAATGATTAAAAGAACTATTTTTGGAAAAAACATTGACACTACAGCCAGCTAATAGACTTAGTCACATTTCCAAAAGTTGTAAATTCACGAATCATATTTAATAGCTTCCTTTAGGCTGCTAAACTGCAATCACTGACTTCCTGTTCTCCATGCTGATAATTGTCTTGTCCCTGGAATTACATAAGCAGCTTCCCAATATATTGCCTATTTGATAGCAACTAAAGAGGTGAACCTTTTGGGCTTTAATTCGTGCTTTCTTGCCTTGCCATATAAATCGAGCCACTATTATCTCCAAGGATTTAAAAATAAATTTGTCCAATTTGGTCAGTGCCATTTGAAACAAAAACAGAAATTGTGGTCACCTTTTGATCCCCAATGAAGAAGCCCAGATTCACTTAACAGCCATGTTCCTGACTTAACAACCACCATGATTCACTTAACGTGGCAATAAAAAGTCGCAAAATGTGGCATAATTCACTTAACAAATGTCTCCCTTAGCAACAGAAATTGGGGGATCAATCCTGGACATAAGTCAAGGATTACCGGTAGCCAATTGCAAAAGGCAACTTTACTTGGAACAGGTGAGATTGTCCTTGGATCCCTTTCATGCCAACATCCCATCCTGTCCATGGGGAGAACTCCACAGGCGGACAAAAGCTCCCAATCCCCTCTCAACCTCCAGCTGACTCTGCCATCCGCCATAGCCACACATGACATTTAGATGCCCCTCAAAGGCAAAACTCAGGGGGCTGAATTCTACAGGGGGAGGAGTTTGAGGGGCAGCCCAAAGCACTGTCTGTCTAGATTTGCATCAGGCAGGCAGTAACATTTTCATAGACCATGATCAGAGGAGCAGCTCATCCTATGGAGAGACTCTTCCTGCATTCAGTCCCAGGCCTACAAGTGGAAGTACCCCTTCCTTCCTTCCTCCTTTCACCTTCCTTCCTTCCCTCCCTCCCTCCCTCTTTCTTCCTTCTAGCTTTCCTCCCTTTCCATTCTTTCTCCTTCCTTCCTTCCTTTCTCTTGCCTATCTACCTTCTGTCTTTCTGCTTTTTAGATCTCTCTTTCCCTTCCCTTCCTTCCTCCTGCCACCCTTTCACCTTCTCTCCTTCCTCCCTTTCTTCTTTATTTTTCTGTTCTTCCCCTTCTCTTCCTTTCTTCTTCCATTATTTTCTTCTTTCCTCCCTCCCTCCATTCTTTTTCCTTCCTCCTTCCATCCTTCCTTCTTTCTTCCTTCATTCCTCTTGCTTATCTACCTTCACCTTATCTATCTTTTTTGCTCATTCCCTCTCTTCCTTCCTTTCTCCTTCCATCCTCTCTTCTTTCCTCACTCACTCCCTTCCTCCTTTTCTCTTCTTTCCTCCTTCCATTCTTTCAGCTTCCTTCCTTTTGCCTATCTACCTTCTCTGTCTTTCTGCTCTTTCCATCTCTCTCTTCCCCTTCACTTCTATTCCTTCCTCCTTCCATCCTTTCACCTTCCCGCCTTCCTATTTCTTCCTTCTTCCTTCCTTCTGCCTATCTACCTTCACCTTCTCTGTCTTTCTGCTCTTTCTCTGTCTTCCCCTTTCCTCCCTCCCTTCCTTCTTTCTTTTCTAGTTCCATCTTTTCTTTTCCCCCCTCCCTTTTTCTTTCTTCTTTCCTTCCTCCTTCCTCTTGCCTATCAACTTCATCCTCTTTGTCTTTCTGCTCTTTCCCTCTCTTCCCCTTCTCTTCCTACCTCCTTCCTTCTTTCCTCCCTCCCTTCCTCTTTTTCTTCCTTCCTTTCTTCTTCCATCTTTCTCCTTCTCCTTCCTTCTTCCTTCTATTCTTTCTCCTTCCTTCCATCTTTTTTCCTTCCATCTTCTCCCCCCTTTTTCTTTTCCTTTCTCCCTCCCTCCTTCCTTCCTCTCCTTCCAACTCTCTCCTTGAGAGGGAACAAAACTCTAGGGCTAACGGGGTCGGGGGTGGGGGCAGCAGAGACCAAATAAAGTCAGAAGATCTTATTAAAACTTTCCTATTTGTTGGATCGCATTGCTGCAAACTTATAAACGAAATTAGGGGGATATTTTGCAACCGATGGTGCTGCAAGGAAAGGGGGGAGGGAGGCAGCCCTGCCGTTTCCCCAGTTTTGCAAGGAATGAGAAACGGTGCTTTAATCCGAAGCAAAGGATGACTGCAATCAGAACCGCAGACAGGGAAAGATCCTTGTAACACAAAACCCACTTTTGCATGGTTGTGAGAACACAGGTAAAACAAAAAAAAGCACAGCACCCTCCTGAAACCGCGTTAACATAATGTCCCTCCGCCCTCTGAATGGGGCTCGGCGTGACTCCGATTTGAATACGAGCACACATAGCCGGGTGGGGAGATAAGCACCTTCATTTGCATTCTATGCGACCGTGATGCTTTGCGAGGAACAATCCCCGGGGCTCCCCATGACTTTCTGCAGATTTTTCCTTTCGCGCAAAAGAAAGGTGACCAGATTTTAATATTGGTAAATCAGGACACCATTGACCGGGGGGGGGGGGTTCTTGATTAATATTTTTTTAAAAAATCGGGACTTTTTTTAAACCCCACCAGACGTGGGACAAATTGTTAAAAATTGGGACTGTCCGGCCAAAAGCGGGACATCTGGTCACCTTAAGGAAGAGAGAATATGAAAGAGAGAAATTATCATAAATGGTGGAGAATTAAAAATATGATTGTGTTGGTTATTTTCACTTTCCTGAATCAATCTATCTATCTATCTATCTATCTATCTATCTATCTATCTATCTATCTATCTATCTATCTATCTATCTATCTATCTATCTATCTATCTATCTATCTATCTGGCTGTGTGTGTCTCTGTGTGTGTGTGTGTGTGTGTGTGTGTGTGTGTGTGTGTGTGTGTGTGTGTGTGTGTTCCAGCATAACTCTGGAACGATTCAAGCAATTTCAACCAAACTTGGTACACAGATGACTTACTTTCTGGAAACAAATACTGTGAGGGTAAGTCACCCCTAACACCCCTCAGTATGTGTGTACTGTTAAGATACAGCCTGTTGTGCCTTAAAATGGTTTCTACCATACTGCCATAAAATGGCTTCTATTGTACAACGCAATGGAGTTGCCATGGTAATGGCTTTTGCAGTACTCCACAAGGGGGCTCCCTCAGATAAGGGGGGAAATCCAACATTACAAATTATGTTTGGTCCAGACATTTTCAACAAGGCTTTGATTATTTTTGAGGACAAATGTATGGCTTCTGGGGGCACAGGAAAGCATTTGTAGCTAATTTAATTGTCGCTGAAATCAGGGCTTTTCCTGTCTAATGCAGGATTAGAATAAATAAATACCTGGGCAACGTCAGGTTATAAGCTAGTATTAAATACCGAAGAACTGTTTTAAAACAGGTATGAATAGATTTATTCTGTTAAGGGGCTGCTTAATAGTCTTCTGACTTCAGATGTGAAGAAATTCACTCAGAATTTAGTTGAAAGTATATCCTTTGAAACCCAAGTAATATTTAATGCTACAAATCAAATCCATGATGTAGCCTAGATGGATGGAAAGGGACAATTGTCACTGAATGGCAGCTCCTGGGTCCTTAACTATTGGGCCTGCTTCCTGAAGCTGCCAGGACTGTTCTTAAATTTCCAGGACTGCTGTACCCCAATCTAGGCAAAGATCACTATCTCAAAATTTCACCAAGGGCATCATCAGCACTATCACGCCTCTTGTTAAAAGCTGAACAGGGACAGGATTGTACCTCTAGAATTAATATGGCAAAATATACTTAAATAGGTTTTATTTGGAAAGCACCTGTAATACTTTGTTTCTTGGCTACTTGACTCCCACAATGGATCACTCCGGTATCACTAGGACAGATAATTTTTTTGACAGTGGCCTTTCCTCCAACAGTAGATCATATGTCAACACTGATGTCAAAGTTAAAAGAATAAACATGTGAAATCAGTTGTAAAAAATTGGCAAGCAACAGGATTTGTTCATTTGATTTTTTTTTTTTTTCAAATTGAGTAAACTGTCAGCAATGATGCAGCCTCATAAGTGCTCACTGGAGCCGAACACTATATATGAGGCTGTGTAAGAAGACTAGAAGGCAATTGTGTTAGGATTCTCCAGGGTTCCAGAAGTTGCCAAAGGAAGAGAAACCGTTCTGCTTTTCCTGCTTCTTCATAGCCTTTCCAAGCATCCAAAGGTAAGGGGTAGCTGGAGAGCCAGAAAGTATCAGTTTGGTGAACAAAGAGTCATTTTTAAGGACTTAGCAGGCATCAACAGGTTGCCTTTGAATATTGGCACATCTACATTTGTGTTTTCAGAGACAGAATCAGGCAGCTGTTTCTTGAGCATTAGCAGTGATTGAGAAATGGGTTGCAAAATTGCTTAAAAATCCATTTTATTTGAAAAAAATAGAAAAGGGTTCCGTTGGAGCGGTTATGGACAAATTGGGAAGTCTGGTGTATCAAACAGAATACAAAGGAAGATAAATTAACTATTACTGTGATTTTAAAAAAGTCATTGTAAACCTAATGTTTTACTTGTCAAAATGTATTCATTTTCTTTGAAAATAATAAATGTGGGCTCTGCTATAAAACTCACCTATTTTTTAAAAAATTACTACTTAAATACTGATTTTATAAGACAAAACGAGAAGCCTAGTGTATTTTGGCCAAAGTTAAGTATTGTTCAATGACATTAGCGTCCAGGAAAAGTTAGATATGCAAGGAGAGTCCAATTTTTTAAAATTTAATTTTGAAACTACAGGCCAATTTATGTAAAGCATGCACAGTGTCTAGAAATGAATAAGGATGCTTTCTGCCACCACCATTATTATTATTAGGGTTACAGAAGGAGATCCTGCCAAATACTGATCAATACCAGTGATGCTTAGGTTACATGGGTGTTGAAAAATACTTTGCTACTTTTTATTTTTGCATTATTTGTTCTCCAGCTCCCAGCATTTTGCTTCAGTTTCACCCACAAAGTGCTTTGAATGAAGGTGATGTTGTGTATACGCTTCGTTAGCCTATGTTATCAGAAAGTACTCTCCCTAGAGAAAAATCCATTTTTTTTTTTGATTTGGCAAAGTTCTCTTTTCAGAATAACGATTTCTCCTGAAAATCATTTGACACGAGTTTGTTTTCAGAAAAGAATTCATATAACTCTCGTACTTAAAAAATATTGGTAAGGGGTATAGCAACTCTCCTGGAAACCATCGTCTATTAATGGATATTAGATTGTATGAAACATCACTTTTACTATGCATTGGCTGTTTCAGTTTCAAATGCCAGTTTCAGCTGAATACATATGCATAAGGGGAGAGCCTGTCATCTGGGAAAAGATATTTAAATGTAAATTCTCTTGAAATCACTAGGAATGGCAAATAATGTATTTAAGTTAGAAGTGTTAATGTACTTAAAATCAAAGACTCTTGCTGAGATACTATAAGAGGCTTGGCTGATTTTGCTGTTGTAGACTAACACAGTCAACTTTCCATAAATTCTTGAAACAAGATATACTTATATGTGACATATATGCGTGTAATAGATAGATAGATAGATACTGTAGATAGATAGATAGATAGATAGATAGATAGATAGATAGATAGATAGATAGATAGGTAGGTAGGTAGGTAGGTAGGTAGGTAGGTAGGTAGGTAGGTAGGTAGGCAGGCAGGCAGGCAGGCAGGCAGGCAGGCAGGCAGGCAGGCAGGCAGGCAGGCAGGCAGGCAGGCATATTATGTACAGGTAGTCCTCCACTTACAACAGTTGGTTTAGTGACCGTTCAAAGTTACAATAGCACTGAAAAATGTGACTTATGACTATTTTTCACAGTTACGACTTTTGCAACATCCCCATGAACATGTGATCATAATTCAGATGCTTGGCAAGTGGTTCATTGCAGTGATTCACTTAACAAGAAAGAAAGAAAGGCTGTAAAATACTAAGTGATTTGCTAATTTGTTAAGTGAGTTTAGCCTCATTTTACAGCCTTAACAGCAGAAATGTTGGGCTCAATTGTGGTCGTAAGTCAAGGACTACCTGTCTATGCATACATGTATACACACATACATATATACACACGTACAAATACACATACCAAGAATAGGCAGATTGTTGCTGTCCAGATGCAACTACAACAGTCTTTTACGCTCAGCTTTAGCAGCTGCAACTGAGATGTCCAAATTTCTGGGTGACGTTAGATTGTTTATAGCTGTGGCAGTATGAAATCTATATTTTCTAGACAAGTAAATTAATTTAGAGATCTTGGATTTTATTTGGAACAAACACATATCTTTCAGATCTGAGCTGTGAATCAGAATAAAAAGGAATCCAAATAAATAATTATTGCAACCCTGATTCCAAGCAAAAATAGCATGGACCCATTTCTTAAAAAATAAAAGGTGGAAAAGATTCTTCTAGTATTTTTAATTTGCAATTTACATATAATATAGAGATGTCCATCTTTTTAAAAATCAAACACATAGAACTATGTAACTCATTCCCTATTAAAAAATGGGATTTCTTTTTCTCTGTGAAGAATTAACCAAGATGGGCTCCCAATTAAAAAAAAATCTGAAGGACATCTAATAGTAATTATGAATATAATTACATTATATTATGAATATAATTACAATCTGAAATTCCAAATGTTGATCTTACCAACAATAAGTACCCTCAAAAAAGGTAAATCATTTTTGAGGGCTAAACTGGTTTGCTCACTACACAATGCCTTGAATAAAAACTGTTGGATATTCGTAAACTCTAACCACACCAAGCTTTTTGAGGAACCAGAAAACGTAAATGTAATCACTATAAATATCAAGTCAATTTTTGTTAATTGTCCAGCTATTCTAAATGTGTATAGAAAAAGAGCTGTCTATCTCTGTTGATGAGCAGCATTCTTTGGTGGCAGCCTTGTCTAACCCGGATGCCTGTGAACTTCAACTCCCAGAATCTCCCAACCAGGATAGTCATTGTGGTGAGAATTGCTGTAACTAAAGTCTACATCTGGAGAGCAACTGAGTTGAGAAAGGCAATTTTGAGATAGTCATAAAGTCATTCAAGGCATTGTGATTTGACTCATTAGGCTATTCTTAGATTTAACAAGATTTCTGAGACAGAGCAACAGAAACAGCTGCTCTTGCAAAGTTCTTTTCTGAAAACCAGTGGATGTTTTTTTCTGGGAGAATTGTAATCTCAGTAGGGGTTATGTTGCATCTCCAGTGTCCTGAACAAAATCCGTTCATTTTTTTAAAAATGGTTGTGTTTTGTAACATTTTGGAAACAATAGATTAACTCCCATTCTGGTGTCACCTTGTCTTTACCAGTACAATGAAAATATTTCGGGTAGCTGTTGGTACTGTTTACATCTGGTTTTTTTCCTCTTTATTTTTTAAACAAAGATTATATGATGATATTAGGAACACGGTGGCTCAATGGCTAAGATGCTGAGCTGGTCGATCAGAAAGGTTGGCAGTTCGGTGATTCGAATCCCTAGTGCCGCGTAATGGAGTGAGCTCCCATTTCTTGTCCCAGCTTCTGCCAACCTAGCAGTTCGAAAGCATGCAAAAATGCAAGTTGAAAAATAGGGACCACCTTTGGTGGGAAGATAACAACGTTCCATGCACCTTCGGCATTTGGTCATGCCAGCCACATGACCACGGAGACATCTTTTGACAGTGCTGGCTCTTCGGCTTAAAAACGGAGATGAGCAGTGCCCCCTAGAGTTGGGAACAACTAGCACATATGTGCGAGTGGAACCTTTAGCTTTACCTATATGATGAAATTACTTATGCTAGGCAAGCCATTCCTGTTTTTACTATCTTGTCTGTGGATGATTGAAGTTGTGTTTTAAATGTAAGGAAACAATCTGGCATATTTTTATTTATTGTATTTAGAGACTACCCATCTCCCTCATTGAATGACTCTGAGTGGTATATATCTTTCCAGTTCCACTTATACCTTTTTTTTCCTGCCATAGACTTCAAGACAAAAAAAAACACCACATGATAATTGCATTCTATTTTAACCTTTCAAAAACCTAGAGATGTGATTACTTTAAAAGATACCGAATTTCATGATGGCAGGGATATTGCATGAGTCAGGGATAACTCTGTACTTCCAGCTATTAGCGGTCTCCAGAAAATTCAAAATTCCTGCATGAAATGTTGATAAAATCATGGAGTATGCATGTAGATCTTGAGAACTGAGTTTCAATATATTTTCCTACATCACCTGTTCTGGATCAGTATCTCTGATTTCTGAATACAATTATTTAGATTATGTTCTGGGGAGCTGCTGTGATATATAGGAAGGGTTCTAGATATTTTGGGGAAGGGAGGGAGGGAGGAAGAGAGATGGAGGGAGGAAGAGAGAGGGAGGGAAAGAAATAAAGAAAGAAAGAGAAAGAAAGAAAGAAAGAAAGAAAGAAAGAAAGAAAGAAAGAAAGAAAGAAAGAAAGCCATTTTATACAAAAGCACTGGGAGGCAGCATTGCACCACTAAAAAACACCAGCAAATAAAACCAGAACGGCACTGAAGGTGAGAAAAGAATGCGAACATTGATAGTAGTATGTGCAATGCATAATTTAGAAGTTAGTATATAAAATAAACAAGCAAAAAGTCACAGATAAGGTGCACTGAAATTTAAAAAAAACATAAATCAACCATGAGTGATATACTCCGGTGTTATTTCTTTTAATTTTATTTTGATGAAATCATTTCTTGTTAAGTTCTGCTCCTTGTTGGCAGTGATCTGTAGAAAGCTAGATAAGGTATTTGACTTTAAACAGGATGTGAAAGATTTGCTTAGAATTTTACTGCTGGATGGCAGAAGAAATGGAAATCAACTAAATTCGTATTCTCTCTCTCTCTTTCTCCACAGTTTCCAAATAAGTAAGAAGTTTTATGTCACACCAAGGCAGACTAATGCTATATTCCTAAATGCAGGGGAATATGTCTAGTTGATTTTGGTGGTTTTGCAATGGTAATGCACCAGTGGTTGGTTGCCAGTTTTTTTTACTAGGGTGCGCTCCCCTGGGAACGCAATACTTCTGCACATGCTCAGAAGTGTCCGGGTGGGTGGGCGGAGCCTCCCACAGCCGCTACTACCTATTTGCCCAATCTGGACCGAACCAGGAGCAACCCATCTCTGTAATGCACTGCATCCATTGTGAGTGGGTTTTTTTCTTGATATTATAATATTTGAAATCCACTATCAAGTTAGTTATTTAATCTAGTTGGGTTTTTCCCCCACCCTCTCTTTTTTCTTAATTATTAGCTATGTTGGGTGAGAAAGAGTCCTTGGAAATTCAAAACAAACATGTTGCCTTAAGGTAATATTTTAAAAAGTTGGGTAGGAGCACTTTACCTTGGGTTATAACTGCCAAGACTGTAGAGCCTACCATGGAGATAACCCATGTGGTTATGATTGTTATCACTAAGGCTTAGCCAGTGGAAAGTACCAAGTCCCCAGCATCTTCAGTTAAAATGATTTGTACAAAGAGTAGGAAGGAAAGTTGTTGAGAGAGCTGGTTATCTGAGTATACAATATTGAACTAGAAGAGATCTACCACAAGATTGCTTCCTATTCAGTGTGATTGGCTTCACTGAACTAATATGTTACTTGAATCAACCTTAAATGGCTTGACGTCAGAGTGCCGTTAGATCATCTTTATATACAAAAATCTCCCTTTTCTTACCTTTTGATCCCTTAATTCAGGGTAGATCCAAGGCAACTGAATGGAGCTGAGCATTTACTGGCTGGATGCCCTTCCTGACACCACACAGAGTTCACAGCAGATATTTTTTTCTTTGTGCCCTAGGAGAGAAATATCTGCCACTACCTTCCAAGTGGGAGGCAAGCATCTTCACCACTAGGCCACCATACCACTCTTACCTTTACATACAAATGGTGTTGAAATATGTTGGATTGACTATGTATCCTCCTTTCTTGACCACAGGTAGCAGAAATGAAACAACTTTGGTGCTTCATTGCTGGATTGCTTTTAATGATTGCTCAGAGCAGCTGGCAAAGCCCCCTTCAAGAGACAGAAGAGAAAGCCAGGTAAATGTCTTTTTTTAATTCAATAGAAACGCAAATGTGGACAATGGATTGTTCTTGTATTGGAGGGGAGACAGAAATGGAAATATTTTTAAAAGACTAATGCTTCCCCCCCCTATCTCTGAAATCTGGATAAGTCAACAACATGTCAAGTTATTAATGCTTTCCATAGTTCTTATTGTTGTCTAAACAGCATCTATTTTTCCTGTTACTCAGTAGTAATTAGGCGACTAATGACCCTTAGCAGTTATTTTTAGAATGCATCTATATCGTTGAAGGAGGTCGATACACCGTGCAGCACCTTTCAAATGTGCAATCTTCAGTGCAATTAATTTGTTACAAACCACACTTATAGATCATTCAAAGCTTCCCAGGCTGAACCATTAGATGACCCTAGACAACTGAATGAAGCAAAACGTCATTCACAAGGTACATTCACCAGCGATTACAGCAAGTACTTGGACACCAGAAGAGCTCAAGATTTTGTAGAGTGGCTAATGAACACTAAAAGAAGCGGGTAAGCAAAATGAATGCCCAACCTCAACCCCTTACAAACTACTTCACTGGGAATAAATTCACACAAAATATTTGATTACATATAAACTCAAAGAAAGGCATGATGAAATATATGGACAGATACTCTAGCTTATTAAGTTTATGCATAAGATTCACAGAACTTAAGCAAAACTTAAGAGCTTTGCTGTTCATCCATCCATCCATCTGTTCATCCAAAGTCTTCCATCAAGCCAGTTCATCCATCCATCCATCCATCCATTCATCTATCCATTCATTCTAACTTCACAACCCTTTCTTCTGGGGTCAGGTTAAATAGAGACATTTTTCATATATTGGTGTCATCCCAGGAACTGTTTCTTCTTCCTTTCCACTTTCTCATTCTCTAGCCTACAACTTGAATATTGGGTACACTTTGAATGTCAAAAACAGATATTATTTAATGGAGGATTATGAGCATTCGCTAAAATGAATGGGGATTATGCAACAGTGACTACTGTCCATATGTGCAACTTCCATATAAAAGAAGAGGACATGAATAAGAAAATATCCTGATGGACATATCCTCTGTTCACTAGCCCTAGTAAAGGTATTTCCATTTTTATAGGGCATAGTGTGTCTTCTTGATGACAGGAAATGAAATTTAGATAGACAAGGCCTCATACTGGCTGTAAAATTTAGATAGATAGATAGATAGATAGATAGATAGATAGATAGATAGATAGATAGATAGATAGATAGACAGACAGACAGACAGACAGACAGACAGACAGACAGACAGACAGACATGATAGGTCTTTTCAAATTTTACACACACACACACATTTATATATATTCGTAGATTTTCACGGGTACAGGTATGTAGGTCTTGGCGTATTCAGGTCTTGGCGTATTCAGGTCTTTTCCCATGTAAGATTGAGAGTATCTTGGTGACGTTTCGACTAGGTCCCACTCGCCATCTTCAGGCTGGTGCCTTTGGCTTCGTGCTTGTGCGAGCAAAGCGTGATCATTGAAACATTGCCAAGATACTCTCAATCTTACACGGGAAAAGACCCGACTACGCTAAGACCTGCATACATACATGCATACATACATAACACACACACAGACACACAGACACACACAGACACACACAGACACACAGACACACAGACACACAGACACACAGACACACAGACACACAGACACAGACACAGACACACACACACACACACACAGACACACACAGACACACACAGACACACAGACACACAGACACACACAGACACACAGACACACAGACACACAGACACAGACACAGACACACACAGACACAGATATATTTAGTGTCACAACCCCTGGTAAGCCCCAATTATGGGAGGAAGCTAACTGTTGGTGAGGCAAGACTGCAGCAGTGGCGAGAAGCAATGTCCCCGGCACTGTGTCCGACAGGCGTCTCGCATTTATGGCGGACATAAACGCGAGACGCCTGTCGGACACAGTGGCGGGGGTGTTGCTTCTCGCTGCCGTCGCACTCCACCGTCTTGCCCCCTGCCTCCTCCGATGAACAATCCTGCTGCCCCGGCCTGCAGCCAGCCCTCCTACCCCTCGCCCGACCTGCTCCCTGCCTGGACTCACCGCTCTCCTCCTCCTCGTCCCCGCTCGGTGCTGGGCTGGCTGCAGGCCGGGGCATCAGGATTGTTTGTCGGAGGAGGTGGGGGGGGCAAGGCGGTGGAGCGCGACAGTGGCGAGAAGCATCTCAGATGGAGCTGGGACACCCGGAAGGCAAGCTGGCACTTTGGCATGCCTTTAAGTGCCGGCTTGCCTTCCGGGTGTCCTGGCTCCATCTGAGATGCTTTTCGCTGCCGTCGCATTCCACCGCCTTGCCCCCCCCGCCTCCTCATACGAACAATCCTGCTGCCCCAGCCTGCAGCCAGCCCACCCACCCCCGCCCGACCTGCTCCCTGCCTGGACTCACCGCTCTCCTCCTCCTCCTCCCCGCTCGGTGCTGGGCTTTAAAGGGGTCTCCCCTCCCCAGCCAGCCAGCCTACCCCGCCAATTCCTCCCACCACCACCACTGTGTCCAACAGGCCAGGTGTCTCACGTTTATGGCGGACATAAATGCGAGATGCCTGGCCTGTTGAAACACAGTGGCGAGAACATCCCTGCCGCTTCCGTGCTCCGCCGCCTCGCCTCCCTGCCTCTTCCGACCCCACCGCTGTGAAGAAAGAAAAAAAAACACACAAACCTCACAATAAAAAATTAATTTTTTTATTAAATTACAAATTACAAATTAAATTACAATAAATTTGAATCCCCCACCCCTCCGTCTGATCCACCTTTTCAAGCTGTGGAAACTCTCTCAACTCTCCTCTTGTCCGCCCAACGTAAGCGTGCTCAACGTAAGCGTGCTCCTAAGGCATGATTCGCTGCTCCCGGATCAGGAGGCCTCTTTTGCATATGAAAGTTTTTGGTTTTTAACTCCTCCTTAACTTTTAAAAGGCGAACAATTCCTTAGGCAAAAGAGGCCCCGAGTTCTCTGGCCTCCTCCCATAGTTAACACTGAGAGCAGACACCAAGCCACTGTGACTTTGAATCTGGTAGCAACTACCCTGGCTTTAATTATTTTAAAAAAAAAATTTAAAATTCTTCCTTTCCCTCAGGAGACTGGTGAGGCCCCGCCTCCCCTGCCTCTAGTGACTGCATGTCCCTGGACCAAGTACAGCAGGTCAAATTGTTCAGCTTCTCTTTTAGATTTAGTGTCTATTGTTACATTAGGGTTAAAAGTTGATGTCAAGGCTTCCCAAGTAATTTACAGATTTGCTTAAAGCCATGAACTCCTGCTCAGTTTAGTTTTGCTAGAGCCTGAAGCAAAATGTAATTGTAACCCCGTAAAATATAATTTTGTAATCAGTACATCCAAAATTTTAACTGCAGATTTTTATAAAAAATCATACAGATTTATACATTCTACAGATTTTTATTTCCAAGTAACAATATTCTGTGCCAGAGGACATTGCATTCGGAGTTACATATACAAGCATACAACAATACTGCACATTCAGCTGCAAATTAAAAGCATTAACAACCCTCCAGGTTCAAAGGCTTAGCTGTTCTGCTATGGTCTTCTCCCATAAACCAAGTAGATTTTAAGGGGATCCTTTAACTCAGTCACTTTGTACCAGACTCGATACTAAATTTTTCCAAGTCCTGAACTCTTATATTCAGGGGAGTTGGCTTCTTGGCAGAAATCTTATCTCTAGCAGCATGACTAGTTTAGTTTCTTTACTGTAGGCAAAAATGAAGCTATGGGTCCAGAGTGAGTGAGTGTACTTGCTTTGTGCATATACATGTATATGCTTCCGTATATGTAATTGCACTTATCTATAGGTCAGTCCTCCAGGGTTAAAATCCTAGACTTTTCCTCTCATTGTTCCAAGTGAGTGGATATTGTTCTCTTTACCGTTATCAGGAGATAATGGGCTATACTGATCTAACAATTCTTGTAAACCTGGGGACATCTAGTTCACCTTTCTACCTCGAGTTTAGAAACAGAATGTTTAGAAAATTAGAAGATACAGTATTGCCACTATGAATAGCATTCTTTGATACCATTAGCCAAGTCGGCTGTGATTTTAATCAATCTCTGCTAAAAGAAAAAATCCACAGAAGAATTTCTTTGATCTCTCCTAAGTTTTATAGTATTACATTCCATCGGATGTTCTGCAGTTGAAATATTGAAGGTTGGTGGAGTCCATTTTGTTATATCACGTACCTAAGTTTAGTTGCCATGACTTAATAACAAACATTTTTTGCCATTTTTCTGTATTGTGGAATTGGGCATCATCTTCTTGATTATTTAATCAGTCTTTTCTCCAATTTCCTCGGTGCTACTGTGACATTTTGGAATTATAGCAACAAAAACTACTGCACAATAGATTTTTATGAAAGCAGTATATAACATTGGCAGTTTTATTTTTCAGCCCATTTCCTAATGATCTCTAACACAAAAATTCACATTTTTCACAGCTTTTTCACAGCTTGCTAAGACATAATTTAGCCTGTACAGCCTCTTCTATAATGGCTTTTCTTAGAGCATGAAAATTCTCCAAGTGTGCTGCGTGGGTGTATTCTGTTTAGGGAAGAACTGGTGAGTGTGAAGATAAAATTAAAACACCTTTTCCCAGCTTTGCAATATCCCTTTTGAGGTGAAGTGGCTAGAACTGAACACAATATTGCATACAGTATGGCGGCGTCAATGTAAATGTATATCGGCACTTTGATACTCGAAGTTAAAATTTTGAGATGGCTCTTCACAGAGAATATATCATTTCATAATTTTCACGTGCTGGTTAATTTCAACATCCTTTTCCTCGTCGATATCATTCCCTAATGATAACGTGGATAGATTGAAGATTTTTACTTCATGTCACAATGGGCCTGTGTACTATAATCATATTTACTATTTTAATGCTGGTTGTTCCAATCTGATAGATTTTTTTTCAGAGTTCTGTTTATTGACTCTCTCTTATTTTACACATGTCCATATATGCACACAGATATACACTTCCCAATAGTTTAAAACCACGGTCCTAAAATGTGCTCTAAAATCTATCTGACAGATGTATAACAGAAAAAGAAGTCTTAATAAAACTATTTCTGAAAAAAATATCATTTTAAACAGTTGATTGAAAAAGATTTCCAGATGTTCTAACTCAAATGTAGGCTCAATTTGGTAACCTGCTAGAGTTTAAATAAAAGACAAGGTATGTATAAAAGATATACTGGAATATAATGATATAGAACAGTGTTGTGAGACAATCAAGAAAAGCTGAATGTTGTCATATTGTAAGATTGATTTTCCAGTCTTTAAAATGGAGCCAGTTTATAAGTCTACCTCAAGATATGGTCTTTCTCCCAAAAGAAAGATCCAGAACCAGAACACTAAACTCATTCATTCATCCCAACAATATGCATTCAGACAAACAATGGCTGTTTAGTTTCTGTGGAGATTCCCAGTCATCCAGGTCATTCTTGTCTCAAAGGTGGTTTTTCACCTGGACTGTTTTTCCATGAGGAGGAGGAGGAGGAGGAAGAGGAGGAGGAGGAAGAAGAAGAAGGAGAAGGAGAATGCTTCTCATCCACGAAGCTTCTTAGATGAAAAGCAAAATGTCTTCTTCCTCCTCCTCAAGGAAAAATCAATCCAGTTGCCTTTTTAAAAAGCACCTTTGAGACAATGGCTGCTTAGAATTTTGAGCAGGTCCATTTTTAATCACCTGCTAAATGACTCTCTTAACTGGAGATATCCTACACTGAATTAAGGACTGCATGTAAAGTATTTTATTCTACCACTGAACTCTGCTGAATCTTATTTCTGCTCTTATACATGCAGAAAGGCCTTGAAATCTAAAACTATGCACAACGATTTAGAATCAGCTAATTTTCCTTCTACAAAGTTCTTACCCAAGAGTATCCTAGTATTGTTTTGTTTAATCTGATCTGCTTGTAGACAGCATACAGTACAAGGTTCTTGTGCAGCTCAACTGCCCAACATAAACTACAATATGATGTACGGATCCGTGATGATTGATCTTATCTGAGTAGTTTAGAATCAAAGTTCCTTAACATACATTCCGATGAGCCCTTGTGGTGGAGTATATTATTAAAACCGAGAATAATGTGCAAGTCCCAAAATTAAATGTACAGTTTGTGGATTTTAATTTTATTTCTCATCTCTTCCAATGCTTGCTTCATTCACCATTTCTAATGCTGACAGTCAAAGTAATTTGACACTTTACTGTCTCACTCATCAGTATTTGGGTCAGTGTGACCAAATACTTCCTCCTCTATTGTTTTTCTGTTATTGTGTGTGTTGTTTTGCTTCTTTTATGTCTTCTCTCAGTTTCAGTAATGTAATTGTTTCATCTCAATGCCTTAATTAGATGTTGGTTTAAAAATGTTCTTTGAGTTTCTCTAAGTCAAATTTCTTATAGTTATCTATTGACCACATGAACTTGTCTATGCAATTTTTAGTGGCAACAGGAAGAAAGTGATTGGGCATTATCAATTAATTAAATTAGACTGAATTATTAAAAGGTTGTCATTGTGGTTGAATTGATTATTGGGATCTCCTTGCCATCATCCTGTACTATGTCTCTGCAATCTAGTACCCTCCAGGCATGAGGGACCATGGTTTCTAGCCGCATGTCCAGAGATAAATGTGGACAGATTCCCAGTAAATAGTTCTGAGTTCCCAGCATGTGCTTGGTGAAAAATTGAAAGGATTCCTATTGAATAGATCATAGACCCAAGTACACAGACCACTTGCATCAAATCTATTGCCTTTCAGATGTTTTGGACTTCAATTCAATTCCTATTTGCTCCAGCCAGAACTGGGAATTGAAGTCTGAAACATCAAGAAGTCAGTGAATTG
This sequence comes from Thamnophis sirtalis, assembly GCF_051295495.1. Lineage (NCBI taxonomy): Eukaryota > Metazoa > Chordata > Lepidosauria > Squamata > Natricidae > Thamnophis > Thamnophis sirtalis. The sequence goes on from NW_028261381.1 coordinate 29,447,938, forward strand.
CGTTCCCTTAATTTTGATTGCTGACTTGATCCCTGGATGCTTATTTCTTCTGCAAGTAAGTTTTAAAAAAATACATGACACTGAGGGTGCCAAATGCCCAAGAATGGAATTGTGATTTAATAGTAAGCATTTCCTAATCAAGTAAGAGAGATGAGATTATATTGTCCCTTTTGAGTAGATCATGAAGTAGGCAGTTAATAGTCTTTTCCTCAGTATGTTTATTTGCAGAAATCCAGAAGATAAGTTATGTTTTAGGACAACTATTTGGTTTTAAGGATTAATTATAGAAGAAACTTGAACTATTGTAGGGGAGAAGCTCTGTTCAAACAGAACCAGCATTTCCTGTTTGGCTATTTATTTATTTTTTGTACTTTCCAGCACTCCAAGTTCATTCAATATGGATCATTCAATCATTGTTACTTCCTGCAAGAAATCTTTACAATATAGAGGAAATGGTTGCCAGCAAACCTTCAACCTATGACCAGGACAATCAGTTCACAAAAGGTCATTCAAGACTTGACCACCAGGCTGGAATAATGGTTTACTGTGAACTTGAGCAATTATATGACTTCATTCATAATAAATCATTTATTCACACTTATTGGAGGAGGAACTTTTGACTGAATTGTGAAATAATAACTCAATAAGAAGTTACATATGAGCAACTGAACAGATCTATAAATGGAAACAAGTGTTTCTTCAGACAGAAAGTGGTTTCATTCTATGATTCCAAATTTAAGTTATAAACTTTTGGTCAATTTTGGAATTTTTCTTGGATATTTTTGGTATTGCAGAAAGTAAACTCTAGAGAAATAATACTCTAGAGAAGGGGGAATTAAACTTATATTTTGTGGAGTTTTGTAGCTGTTCTAATCTAGGGGGAAAAATTTATAAGACTGAATACCCTTAGCCACAGGATAGATTGATTGAGCAATTAAAGCATAAATATTGTAGCTAATAAAACACACAATGTTTACAATCTGTCTGGAATTAAATACAGAAGTGAGAGGATTCATATATGGGGTTCTTGTCCAAAAATTATTCTTGTCATTTAAGTATCACAGAAATGTTTAATTAAGGATATTGTGTTTTTTTTTCTTGTGTAAATGCCATTTTAATAACTGTGATGGGTCTCTGCCACAGACAACAAGGACTTGAAGACACAGAGAAAGAAAATTTCCTGGACCAGCTTGCAAGGTATTTTCGGCTAAGATAAATTGTGTAATACAGGGGATGCAACAAAAATAGATTATAAACTGACTTGACTGGCTCATTTTTTTAAATAGCCTGCCTTAATTGCAAATACAGTGGCACATTCCTAAAAACATTGGCCTTATTTCAGCTATGTTTGCAGCACACTGGTACACATACACATCTGCCTTTGCCAGTTCAGATGCTGGTTGTTGCATTATGTAGTGGGGGGAAAAGAGGGCATCTGGACAGAAATTATCTCAGTGGTTGATTGCATTGCCTAAGTTGGTGACACTGTAGATGAGCATGTATTTGTTTTATTCATTTATTATAAGCATTTGTATCCCTTTTCAAACATGTAAATCTGAAAAGCTTAAAGAATACACACACACACACACACACACACACACACACACATAGCACTAGCACTTAGACTTATATACCGCTTCATCGTGCTTTTACAGCCCTCTCTAAGCAGTTTACAGAGTCAGCCTATTGCCCCCAACACTCTGGGTCCTCATTTTCCCACCTCGGATGGATAGAAGGCTGAGTCAACCTTGAGCCTGGTAAACCTAATCTGATCAACAGTATTTCCTTGGGGCAGCATCCTTCAACAAATTGCTCTCCAGTTGACTTGGATTAACTCCCAAGTTTTAGCAAGTATTAGCAAGTAGATGTTAGGGATTGAATTCCATTAGCTCAGGAGTCCTAGGGAGTGGGAAACAGTTTTATGCTTTATGTTTTGTGCTTAGTTAGTTAGTAAGCTAGTAATTCAGTAAGTTAATAAGTTAGTTAATAAAGGTAGCCCTTTCAATAGCCACTGCAAATTCTGTATGAGCTAAATAAGATTTTCTCCAGCCAAGTAATAGGAAAATGTGAAAACTGGCATCTAGACCAAGACTTTCTCCCTCCCCCAATTCTGCATTATTGTGGCTCAAGAAAATATAACAAAAGACATTAATTGGATGAAATTCCACCCAGTACTCTATTGAAATCCAATGCAACGACTTGATGGCATTAAGATTGTAGAGAAGGAAGAAAAATAAAAAGCAGAGAATGGTGGGGGGGGGAGTTACTTCCAATGAGAGAATGGTTCCTCCCACAACCTCTAAGTTCTGCAGAACCTCAGTGTTGTAAATTGTAGAACAGAAGTTTTGCCATTGGTATTTGAGGCATATGACAACTGGATGTCAATCACTTCCAATGTCAAGGAGGTTGTACAATTATGGCTTTGACCTGAAAGGGATGGCTAAGCCCCATCTGGAAGTACTCTGCATCTGGAATCTCTTGCATTCAAGCATATACTCCACCCTTGAGGTAACTCCCTTCCTAGTCCATATTCCAAGTTACTGAATATTACACTGTGGACACAGGCAAATTAAATTGGCTTCAACCACCATCTGCCCATTTGTTTTGCAAATACGTTCTTTCAAATGATCACAGCATATGGGCTATATGGCACATGATGGGGAGGCAAATGCTGGAAGCTTGCAAAGCCTCTGCTTCTCATTCATGTTTGCATACTGCGGGGAATAATTGCTAGGTCCCCAAGTTATACTGGCATAAGCATTTCTTTACATTTCAAATGGTTGTATTTGGTGAACATGTAATGTGTGAAGGAATGCTTTGTCAACATTTCACAGAGCTTTATACAGGTTTATACATCAAAATATACATGAAAAAGAAAGTAATTATACCCTATATGAATTAAATGCATACATACTTATCTTCCCTGTCTCTCCCTTCCCCTCCCCGCTATCATTTACATAAAAATAATACTTGTGTATATATGTACACGTCACTGTCAGGTCAAAGGTCAAAGGAAAGGAGTCCTAATCAGAGGTGGTATTCAGCCGGTTCGTAGCAGTTTGGCCAAACTGGTCCGAACCAGCAGCAAAAATCAGGGTGGGATGGGCCCACCTGCCCACTTGCCCACTTGCCCACTTGCCCACTTGCCCACTTGCCCACTTGCCCACTTGCCCAGCTCTATGCCATCCTATTTTAGGCATGTTTTTGAGGCTGGGTGCATGTGCGAAAGGCATGCGCATGAGCAAAGCGCATGCACAGAAGGCCGGGCGCATGTGCGGAAGAGTGGTAATCGACCTTTAAAAAAACATACAGGTTAGGCAGGAATTATTTTATTAATCAGGTAAAATAAAGGTAAAGGAATCTCTGCGGATTTTACTCCGCTAATCGTTGCCAACTATATGGGGTGGAATTCATCTCCATTTCTAGTTGCTAAGCGAGATATTTGTTAGGTGAATTTTGCCCCATTTCTTGCCACAGTGGTTAAGCGAGTCACTGCCGTTGTTGAGTTAGTGACACGGTTGCAAAGTGAATCCGGCTTCCCCATTGATTTTGCTTGTCAGAAAGCCACAAAAGATAATCACATGACCTTGGGACACTGCAACCGTCCTAAATATGAGTCAAGCTGCCAAGCATATGGATTTTGATCATGTGACCATGGGGATGCTGCTATGGTCATAAGTGTGCAAACCTGTCATAAGTCACTTTTTTTGGTGCTGTTGTACTGAAAACAACATGTTGTCAGTTGAGGACTACCTGTATAGCTTTCTCATGTAAGTTGTTCTAGCCTAAAGCCTCATTAATCTTCATCAGGGGGGAAAAATCACAGTGGTCCAATTTGTCAATTGAAAAATATGTCTTATTCTGGACAACTGTATACCAAGGCCATAAATTAGCCTAAGTCAGGGCCTGCAAACAGATCTGGATGGGTATATGTGTTTTAGTTATAAACAATATCTGGTGACACACGTGACTTCTTAACAAGTTACTCATTCATTGCTCCCATGATAAGTTTGCCAAGTTAGATATTAGAGAAATACTTATATGAAGTGAGCCCGCTACGACTTATGAATAATGTGCTTGGGTTTCTTTATCAGAGACCTTCAGCTCTTGTTCTGTGGTGCATCTTCCTTCTACATGCCTGGAGAAAGTTTTGCCAGGCACCTCGGGATATTTTTGGGTAGCCAAACAAACTTAACAAAGCAAATGGAGTGTGATTTGAAGAGAGTCATGTATCATTTCACTGCGAAGCACACAACCCCTTGATTATGAGTCAGTTTGGAAATTTTTTTTAAAAAAGAATAAAATAAGCTAATAAAATGAGCTTTTGGAAGGAGCAAAACCCATTTCAGGAACCTTGTCAATGAAGGCATCTAAGAACATGTTGAGAGCTGCAGGGGGCAGAATTGCTGTCACTGCGGTAAATGGTACCCATCCTCTTTTCAATATAGAATAGCTTTTATGTGAGTTGCAAAGCAAGAGTACCCAGAAAGGTTGTTTGGGGGCAATGCATAAAAGATGAAAGGATGAAATATGATGCCATCCCTCATCTTCTCTGACAGATTTACAGTCCATTTTCTTTTCCTCCAGAAAGACATCCCTCTTAACATCTGATTTCTCTTTTTCTCTCATTTTTGGTCTTGGCCTTTGCTATGGTAAACCTAAACCTGTTCCTAGCCTTAATAATTGCTCAACAACACCAGTATCTGTGTGGTCCAACAAAGTATCTTATTTCTTTCTCCTATTTCATCCTTCAAAGACATATTCAAACTAATCATATAGGGATCAATGGAGAAAAGATGTTTGGAAAGAAAAGTGGGAGTGAGGTCAGAGTCTAAACAAATAACTCTTCTTTTGTTTTAGTAATGGACTTGCCCGGCGTCACGCTGAGTACGAGAGACATGCTGATGGCACCTATACCAGTGACATCAGCTCTTACTTGGAAGGTCAAGCAGCTAAGGAGTTCATTGCTTGGCTAGTGAATGGGCGAGGAAGAAGAGAGTAAGAAACCATCTGTTGCTACTATTGTTTTTTTCAAAAAAAATGTCTTAGCTTTGGGGAGTTTTTGCCAATCAAAACTCACTGGAGCTGCAATGTATTTTCCTTCCTTTGCTTGCTGTATTTCATACTTCACTTTTGAAATTAAAGATGTTCTGCAGGCATGAAATGGTCTAAATGCCCATTAAAATGCAGGTCCTAGATTTACTGTGGGGTTACATGTATGAATAGGTCAAAATTCTCCATGAGGCCAAGCCATACGGAAGACCAATGGTAATGATCAGATCTGTTAGCCCAAATCTCTCACAAGGTCTTTGATTACTTTCCAGTATCCTGCTTTCTTTTCCTAATGTGTTTGCTTGTTTCCCAAAGTTTGCGCATATGGCTCCTCCCTGAACTTCTTTCCCTCAAGTATCCTCAAGAAGTTGCTGTGAAGCTCATTATCACACTGTCAGTCTCTTTCCACTCCTTTTAATGTTTTCTTTTTACCTTCCCACTCTCATTCTGCAGTATATTGAATATTTACCCCTACCCAGCCTCAAAGCATCCCATAACTTTAGACTGCCAACACCTCTGTCAGTAACCTGTACTCCATCACTAACCACCTACATCGTGTTCTCACCATCTCCACGAAAACAACCTCCCCTTCTTTTTTTGCTCCTTGGATCATTATACCTACTGCTGACTCGAATCGATCTTTCTTGGCAACTGAACATTTGGAACAACATTTTTTCTGGCTTCAGTCCCTCCACCCTACCAATCCCACTCACCACAGTACCCCCCCCCCCCACACACAGATATCACCTTGCTTGAAGAGCCTGACCACTGAACATCAACTCATCTTTGTATTGCTTTACACCTTTAGACTGTGAGCTCTCTGGAGCAAGGTTTCCCATACCTTCTCTCTTCACCTCACTTCTTCATGCCTGCAATTGTAAAAGCAACGTGCATATCCCTGGCATTATAAAATTTCATTATTATTGCCGTCATCAGCATAATAAAATAAGTTCTGAGAGTCAACCATGTCTCTTGAAATTAAGGAGCAAAGCTGCAAAAGATATTTCTTGAACACCTGATTAGGATAACTCAGTGGGCATCCTTTGAGAACATTTCTTAGAATAAGATTGAAGGAGGAAGAGGAGGAAGAGGAAGAGGAGGAGGGGAAAGAGGAAAAAGAGGAGGAGGAGGATAGAGGCTTCAAATGCATCTACTTATTTATTTTTTAATTAAAAGTGAAGAAGCAATTTTGTGAGCATCAGCAAAAGTTAGAGCTTTTGCTGTTTTATTTTGCTTGATATTGGAAATCAGTCCCCTTGATCTACTGTAATAAAGAACAGTCCAGAACTGACAGGCAATTACAGAACACTTAGACTTCACAGTGCTTTACAGCCCACTCTAAGTTTACAGAGTCAGCATATTGCCTCCAACCATCTGGGTCCTCATTTTATTAACCTCAAGGAATGGAAGGCTGTGTCAACCTTGAGCTGGTCAGGATCGAACTGCTGGCACTGAGCCTGCAATATTGTATTCTAAACTATGCCACCAAGTCAACAACATCCTTATTTGTCTGTCATTGTTGTTTTTATTTTCGTTAGGGACACATCCCTGAGAAAATAACTAAATGTAGCACATAAATGATTTATAATGGACCTATTTTTTTAATGAAAATAGTAAGATTTAGCAGAGGAACTAAGAGAATGCTGGGAATACAAAGCTGTCTTCACTCTGAATCCTAGGGGCAAAGGATTAGATCATTGCCATGTATATTATTAGCATTACTACTCTTACTGGTATTGACTTTCACACTGTTTATATGTGTCCCATATTTTTAATTCACATTATTTTGAGATAGCATGGGAAATCTTTGAAATTAATCTTGTTCCTTTGTGTTAATGAAATCCAAAATCCAAATCTGATGAGAACAATCTCATGTAGCTGTATATTCTTATATAAAGGAAAATTGTCTATTAAAAGAAACGTTCAGGTTCATAAGAGCAAATCGGGATTTTCTCCTTATATTTATCTCGCAGATCTCCAAAAGTATTTAGGAAACAATATAGCAGCATATTACAAATTCTCGGCAACATTACTAGCACTGTCAGATGTTTCTAATAGCCAGATGTATCTACGTATTTCCGCCTTCCCCAACTATTGTTTTTAATCTGAAATTAGAAAAGATGTTGATGAATGGCTCAAATAGAAAAACATTTAATTGGAGAATTATGGGGTCTGCATAATTACCATTTCCAAGACTAATGCTAAAACTGTCAGACTCATAAAGTATCTTTTCTGTTACTGAGTTATAAGTAAGAACTTTTGTCACAAAATATTAATTCTGGTGCAGTTCCTGGTATCACATGGGACTTATGATCCTGAGAAATGTTGTTGGCCAATAATAATTTTAAAATAATCAGGCTTTCTTGTATCACACAGAGGTTCCTTACCGATAAGATAAATAGCCTTGTCCTCTGAGAAGGCAGATTTCAGAGAATGAAGCAACATTTTTTAAAGTATTCTGCAGCAAAGCTCCCTGGTTGTTAATTGATCAGCACAGAATGTCCTCTCTCCATGATTATGCACTGAGTACAGATTACAATCTATAAAGTATTTATTACGAGTTAAAAAAAAGAGTTATGGGTTTAAATGTTCCCCAGGTCAGCCAACAAGAATTGACTGTTGGAAGAAGAACATGGGATTCATAGGAGTTAATAGTGTCACTGCTTTCTTTCTAGTTAAGAATGGAAATACTAATCTCCAGAGGAAAGTTGATGACTTTAGTAGTAGCCAAGTATACATAATATAAATAGACTTGATATAAATTCTGATCAATCTGGGTTAGTTACAGCATAAAAATGTTTTCATTTTGGATGAAATAACTGGACATGACCTGTAATTCATGCTGTAAAATCATCTGGTCTTTAGCAGTAGCGCTTAGACTTATGTACTGTTTAATAGTGCTTTACAGCCTTCTTTATGTTTTCAATGTCAGCATATTGCCCCCAACAATCTGGATACTTATTTTAGTGATCTCAGAAGGATAGAAGGGTGAGTCAATCTTGAGCCGGTGGGAATCGAACTGCTGGCAGTCAGCAGAATTAGCCTGCAATACTGCATTCTAACCACTGTGCCACTATAGGGTTAAAGTCCTAGAATTGCATACAACATTTCTCTTTATTAATTATATTTTTAAAAGAAGCAGATTTTGATGCATGAAATAGTAGTTTAGGGATTATTTTATTGAAGGTTGGTTGTTAAGAAGTACAAAAGTCAGTCGTATATTGAGGGCCTTTGACATTTATTTTTTAATGAAGTGTAATGATATTATTTGTCCATTTTTCCCTTTTAAGTTTCTCAGAAGGAGCCCATACAGGTGAAGATCTTGGTCGAAGACATGCAGATGGCACTTTCACCAGTGATTATAATAAACTCCTGGATGACATAGCTACCCAGGAATTCTTGAAGTGGCTGATTAACCAAAAAGTTACTCAGAGGTGCCTGAATTTTGACTAATTTTGGTTACTACTGTTCCTATTTTGCCTCCTGGGGGAGAGAAAATGTTCATTTGTTACCACTTTGCTGCTAGCATTACAATACTTTCTTAGTATGGTTGATTAATATAATATACTTAGTAATTCCTTTACATTATCCAGACCAGTGGCGTGCAGTCGGGGGAGGCAGGGGAGGCAGGGGAGGCAGGGCCTCACCACTGTCATCATGAAAAGAAAAAAAAATGTAAAAGAAAAAAGGCTGAGGTAGTTGCTGCCAGAGTCACAGTGGATGACTCTGCTTAGTGCTTAACTGTTTAAAAAAGCCTCTAAAAAAGTGCCCTCTACAGGAGGAGGCGGGAGAATCACATGCCTCATTTAGTCTATCTTTATGATCACTTGAGCAGAGTTAAGCAAGGGTTAAAAGCCGAAAAATTCCTTATGCACTTGGTTCTCTTGCCTCCTCCTGTAGCGGGCGTTTTTTTAGAGGCTTTTTTAAACAGTTAAGCAGAGTCATCCATTGGGGACTCTGGCAGCAGCTAGCCCAGCCTGACCTCAGCAGCTCTTGCCTTTTTCCTTTTACATTTTTACATTTTCATCATGGCAGACAAGAGCAGAGTTGAAATCCTCTGTGAAACAGCTGGAAAAGGTATGTGGGTCAGAGGGAGGGGGAAGAATTTTTTTTAGCAATAGCAATAGCAGTAGACTTATATACCGCTTCATAGGCCTTTCAGGCCTCTCTAAGCGGTTTACAGAGAGTCAGCATATTGCCCCCAACAATCTGGGTCCTCATTTTACCCACCTCGGAAGGATGGAAGGCTGAGTCAACCCTGAGCCGGTGAGATTTGAACCGCTGACCTGCTGATCTAGCAGTAGCCTGCAGTGCTGCTTTTAACCACTGCACCACCTTGGCTCTAATTCCTTGGCTCGAATTCAAAATTAATGTAATTTGTAAGTAATTGTATTACTGTAAGTAATGTGTGTGTGTGTGTGTGTGTTTTACCCGCCTCTGCGGGCTGGCACTTTTTTATGTTGGACATAGGGGCAGGGCTTTTGGATGCCCTGGTGCTATGTCCGACATAGAGGCAGGATGCTCTATGTTGGACATGGCATCCCGCCTCTATGTCGGACATAGTGCTGGGGTGGCACGGCAGCTTTTGCCTACTTTCAAGAAAGCTTTCTTGAAAGCGGGCAAAAGTCTCCCTGCCGCCCCGGCACTACAGGCAAAAGCCACCCTGCCGCTATGCCCAACATAGAGGTGTCCCGCCTCTATGTCGGACATAACGCCGGGGCGGCAGGGCGGCTTTTGCCCACTTTCAAGAAAGCTTTCTTGAAAGCAGCCAAAAGCCACCCTGCCGCTACGACATAGGGCAGCTTTTGCCCGCTTGCCTCACCAGCCATAAATCTTACCGCATGTCACTAATCCAGACTCATGGTTATGAGATGGGTGGCAATATAAATCTTTTAAACAAATAAACTAAAGAGTAATCATTTCCGTGTACATTGCTTTAGAAGAGGCAGGGATGTCCATTGGGGAAGTAAAAAATAATAATCCTCAATTTAGTAGCCTCAACATCATAATTGAAGAAATATATTTTTTTAACTTGTTCCCACCCCTATAGTCCTGAACAGGGGTGGGTTCCAGCAGTTATTATTACTGGTTCGCTCATGGGTGCGGTGCGCACACACATGCGCAGTACAATACAAATTGTTCTGAACATGCCCAGAAGCAAAAAACAAGATGGTGCGCCTAGGGCAGCGCTCATAGAACAAGTTCAGGGTTGTGGCAGATCACTGCCAGTTCCAGTGACCCAGGCCACCAACCACTACCATTTGGCCAAACTGGTCCAAACCAGTAGGAACTCACCACTGGTCCTAAAATGATGGCTCTTGTTCTTTAAAAATGCTACTTTAAGAAGAGCACGACTATTCTCCAGAAGTTTGTCTGGATTCCATGTGTTTTCTTCTATTGTTGCTTCAAGCTACTGTCTGGTTTTTGTAAACCACCCTTTTAAAAAATAAGTGTACAGTACATTGAAAAACAGTTTTTTTTTAAAAAAAATCCATGAAAAGGTGTGGCAGAAAAAAATGAAGAAACCATTAAGAATGCTTCTTGATATTCTGTGCATATTTTCTTTATTGCCCCAGGTTCTTTTTTCTCTATTAAGTTCAGGATGACCTATATTTCCCACTCCCCATAATAATTTCACAATGGTCCTGAATATAGTTTAGGCTGAAAATTTATATGTGGTCCAAAGTCACAGCATTATCTTCTGATTAAATGGAAACTTGGCCTGAATGGCTATTTGATCTCAGATTTCTAAAAAAATGATAATACTATCTTATCATTAGGTAGAAAAAAAAGTACTCTCCTTTTTCAGCCAAGAAAAACATTTCCTTGTGATTCATCGTTCAGGAAAGATATATCACTAATACGGGACCAAGACCACAACCACCAATCTACAGCCTTACATGGTCGTAACATGCATCTCTAAGTCCCCTCACTTAGCCTCATATATAGACCAGGGGCTGGGCACTATACAAATGCATTTGGGAGTCCACAGCTAGGTTTTCAAACCACAGTTATGTTTTGTTATTGTTCTTTTGCAGAGCAGTGTCACACTACCAGAGGCTTACAGTACTGGTGTGCTATATATCAACACTAGTATGTTACCTGTTAGTAAACTTATTTTCTACAACTTTTCAAATTCTCATTTTAAAGGCATCAGCCTGTTTAATTCTTAAAATTAAAATTCTTTAATTTTTCACTTGGTACTTCCAACTTGTGATAGACTATAGTGAAGTGGCAATTTCACAGAAAGGAAGAAGCATGTCCAAAGGGAGGGGGTGAAAACGAGAGATAGCAAAACCCGGAGCTATATAGGAGACAGAGAAAGAGAGTTAGAATGGCCACTCCCTAGAATCTCCCAGGGTACATCCATTAGAGTGAGAGTTGTAAATGTTTACGCTGGCAAGATTCTGTCTATTTGATGTGAGCAAATAAAGAAGTGACTTTTCGCTGGATCTATCTCATTCTTGTCTGACAAAGTGAATTTGCTCAATTATTATTATTTTCTATTATTACAAGTAACATTGATTATTGATAAAATTAATACAAGGTTAAAACCAAATACTACAAATAGGACTTAACTTTGGCGACATTGTATGCATTATTTTTAGAATTCAATTTGGACAATTGTATGTATACAAAATTGAAGAAACCATTACAGTCTTATAAAAAGTGTTATCAGTTACTATATTTTAATTGAAAAACTGTATGCATCCCCTCGTGGGAATTGTATAAATGTACTTAACACTGTGCCTGTCCTTAACTTTTCCTTTGTTCTGATTCTAGGGACCTTCAGGGAGAATACCAATAAGATGCAGTAAAAACACAGCATCAAGTTCTTCTCTAGATCCACTCTCAGCCACTGGATTTTATTTTTGAATTTTAATATTTTTCTCTGTATTCTAAAACCACAGATCTTGACCTGCAACGAAATGAATTTCATTATTTTATCTTACTACAGAGGGTTTTTAAAATGAGTGTCTCCTTGTCAGCTGGAAATCACTAAAATTGCAATATTTCTGGTCAAAATGTTCAGTTTTCAGATCTTTCTGAAACATGTTTAAGGAAGTTCTCAAAAGGGACCCAAGCAAATGAGCTGGGAAGACCATTTTTTCCTCTCTCTAAAAAGATAATATGTATATGAAAATGATCCATCCAATCCCAATATGAACCAATAACAATTGCAAGGCTGGCAGTTAGAATTGTGGGGAAATGTCCTTCTTGAAACCTTTGTTATAAAAAGGCTCCATTTTCCAGACCATTATTGAATAGCCTTGAGTAAATGAATGAATAAAAAAAATTATACTGCTTTTTGGGTGTCCAACTTTTTTTTAGCTGAACTTTTGCTGTCTCTTTTTAAAGTCCTATAAGAACATTGCATGAATAATAAAAACCCTTATCAAAATCTATGCCGTTCACTATTCTTGTTTTCAAGAATGATGAATTGACCCTTCTTTTGAGAACAACTCATTATTGTTAGTACAGTCTCCCCCCCCCCCGCCGGCTACCCTATGGAAAAATCCCATAATTTTCCAACCACGTACAGACTGGGAATTGTAAGAGTTGAAAACCAACAACCTAAAAAAGAGAGAGAAATCTACTCTTGAATTTGGCTGACATTTTAGGAGACAGATATTTTCACACATGCATACACACACAAACACACATCTTATCAGATTGTGTTTACTTTACACTATAATGAACTTTAAAAGCCTTCCTTGTTGAAAAGCCACGTGTAGTTTTTCTTCCATTTTATAGCCACAGTGTTTCAGTTTCACGCATGTTACACTTAGTAAAAAGGGGCCCTTTTAATGATATGGTTTCAGACACTTAAGTGAGCAAGAATTTGTACTAATAATGGCTATATATTATATTTCATGTCTTTATTTTTATGCCATAGAAAGTATTTTTTTTAAAGCAAGTTAGATTTTTAAACAATGCACACAAACCTTGCAAAAGAAAGGGTTTTTTTAAAATGAAAAGCTTTTATACTACAATGATATAGCAATCAGCCACTAAGACAGATATAAGCAGCAGGTTTTAGCTGAGAGGAAAGAAGAGGAGGAGGAAGAATTTTATTTCTGATGCTGGATAGAAACATTCTTTCTATTATATTTCATGAAATTAAACTTTTCGGGATGGTGGGTAATAAAGAAGCATTTTCACAGGCAAAACTAGGCAAAGTTAAGCATATCAGGAAACAGTCAGGCATATGTGGACATCTGCATTTAAAATCATGATGTTTTAAAAACATTAAACTTAGCCAAACTAGAGATCTCAATGTTTTTACAGCACTTCAGGACTTCCACAAAATGAATTTACTGAGAAGCCTTCTCTCTAACCCAAGCTCTTCTGGAAACGACAGTGCTACAATTATAGATCCCTGGTACAAACTCAACATTCTTAGCCTGACATCTGGAAAAATTTGTTAGGGGAAGTGGGGAAAAAATTGTCTAAATCATACTAGGTAAACTTTGCAAACTACTGTGTTTCCCCAAAAACAAGATAGAGTCTTATTTTCTTTTGATCCCCAAAATAAGCACTTGGCTTTATTTTCAGGGAGGTCTTATTATTTTTGAGGTGCAGGAAGTGGCGAGGGTTGTCACCTCATGGTTGCTGCTGTGTTGCAATATTTTCAGGGAGAACTTATTTTTGGAGAAGGGCTTATTTTAGCGCATGCGCTCAAAAGCACGGTTGGGCTTATTATCCAGGGAGATCTTATTTTCAGGGAAATGGGGTATGCAAAATTCAAAATTTAGAATTTGTGCCTGATAGAGTGTGTCATCCTGAGGAGGAATAAAGCCACAAGAGAGGGGAAAACCAGAAGGTGAAGTATGTGATTCAATTTTCACCCAAACAATAAAAGGTCAGAAAACTGACACCAAAAACTAAGAATGAAAGAAAAGTTATGCTGCATTTGTTTAAGAGATTGTTTGGTTCAGAAAGGCGCCAACCCTCTTCTGCTGCCACTCCCCGGAGCTGGTATTTAAGATATGCCAACAGCAACACCGCAAGACTGCTAATGAAACAAGAGTCCCAATGTGTAAAAAATGTTTAAGAATATCTACTGCCTGCTTTATTGCACAAAGCTATACACATCCTGCACAGGTTTCCCCCAGTGAGATGTAGCTACTGTCAACCCTGAAGCTGACCCGGCCGGAGCCATCTTGAGGCTTCAGTGCTGTCACATTGAAGTGAGGGATAGGGAGGGCGGATTAGAGATAGCTGGGGTTGTGTAGTCAAGATAAAATATTTTCTCTTGGGAACCAAGGACGTTCTCACACCTGGTTGGAGGAAGGAGGAGTTATGTCACCAGACCAGTGGAAGCTGATTTGATTGGGCCATGTGGCTGATTGTTTGGGTTTGAGGGAAAAACTTTTCTTTTAATTAGGTGAAAACCAAAAAGCTCCTCAGAGTTGGTTTTCACCAGATATGTGCCAATATATTTCCAATAAAGCTATTCTTTGAGGAATCCACCTGACTCAGAGTTTTTGCTTGCAATGGATCTATTACTTGGAGCCGAGGTGGCGCAGTGGTTAGGGTGCAGTACTGCAGGCCACTTCAGCTGACTACTATCTGCAGTTCGGCGGTTCAAATCTCACCGGCTCAAGGTTGACTCAGCCTTCCATCCTTCCGAGGTGGGTGAAATGAGGACCCAGACTGTGGGGGCAATATGCTGACTCTGTAAACCGCTTAGAGAGGGCTGAAAGCCCTATGAAGCGGTATATAAGTCTAACTGCTATTGCTATTGCTATTGCTAACCCTGCCAGTTACTTCTGTAACTTGCTGGAAACGAGATATGTTAGCAACTGATGTGAAGCTCTCCGGACAGCAGGTAAACTTCAGGGACATCTTGGCACAGAATATTTTTTTGTTGCTGTAATATGGAGAAACCTTCATGCATATCGACTGTTGGTTGCCATTCCTACAAAGCACCGTGTGCAGCGGTATTTATTGCATCCAAAACAGTAATCTCTCTGTTCTCAAATATAACAGCAACAAAATTGTAAGGGACTTTGGAGGTCATCTAGTCCAACCCAGCTATTGTTATTTTTCTATACAAGAGCTTCCCTTCCTCCCTCCCTTTCTTCATCTTTTTCTCTTTTCCTGTCTCTGTGAATAGTTTTAATGGCACCAAACACACACACACACACACACATCCATCCATCTATCCATCCATCCTGGGTGAAGTGAGTAAAGTTTCTTCACACTCAGTGGCAACCGTTAGGGTTAGAGTTGTCTAAGAACTTGGCTATGACATTCTGCTTGGGACACACAGAGGACCATGTAGTTGTGGGACTGATTATGCCCTGAAGTCCCTCCTACCACTTTTTAATTCTCAGTTTTAACTCTCTTCACCCCTATTATAATTTTATATGCAGTTTTGTTATGTTTTTATATTTTACTTGTACATCAGCCAGAGAGACGGGTGTCTTCTAAATTTGATGAACAAACAAATAAAACACGCATGTGCACCAAAAATAATAAAACAATACAACCCCCCCCCAAATTATCATAAAAGTCCCAGCAGAGCTGTTAGGCAAAAGCATTTCATAAACAATTAAATAAATAATACAACTCCAAACCCTTAAGAGTCAAATCAAAGAAGTATTCTGGAGAAAGCATACTGTACCCCTCTAACGCAAGGGAATCAAACCCACTGCCCACAGGCTAGATGAGTCACACATTGGCCATGCCTACCTTTGGTTTAGCGAATGCAGGGAGGGGAAGTCATGATACGTTATGTGACAACGACATGACAACATGGGTTTGACATCCTTGCTCTAATGCAAACCACCCTGTACTTAAATGCTAGCCACCAGCAAGAACTAAATAACTTGATGAGGAGATTATTTTTTTTAACTGAAAAAACAGTTAGGGAAAGAATTGTTATTGCCAGAGTTGGTGATAATACATTTTATTACTTTTCAACATAATTTCAAAGCTGTTAAAACAGAACAGAAGAAACTATGGGGAAAAAGCCCCCTGAAAAGGCAGCATCTCTGAAGAATAGTGGGGGGGGGGAAGCAAAGTGTAACAAAACCTTGAAGGAGGGAGAATTTTGCAGCTGGAGAGGGTTAGAAAATTCTTCTTGTCCGATTTTCAATCTCTCTGGCTGCCTTTTTGTTTATTTCGGCTTTTGCTGTTTTATTTTCTTTTTAAAGAACATAACACACTCTTTAGTCCCCAATGTTACCCACTGAGGCATTTATTTTGATAATAAGGGGTAGGAAGGAAAACTGAGGTTCTTGGAGTGTTCTAGTGCCAATGTCCTCTGCAAATGGAGAAAGCATTTAGAAGGAACAACCTTTTTTTATTAATGTTTTCCTTAAATCCACCTGTCAATCAGACCAGCAGCTTCTTGTTCTATGTGGGGTTCCTTTTATAAGATATCCTTTCCTTCGCATGGTCCACTTCTTTGACTAATTTATTTCCAGGGAGAAAAACTGCCAATTGCTAGAAAACCCTGGTTTAAAAATCTTTTTTCTGAAAGCATTTCATGAAAAACCCTTCTACAGTAGTGGCCAAAATTGTGGAAACCTTCTGGGGAAAGTGTATAGTATTTTTGAGGCTTGATGGCTAATAACACCACTTTTTTTTTAATAGTACCAAAAAATTATATATCAATGGAAAGATAATTTAATCAAGCATGTAATGTAATAACCTTTATGAAGGATTTGCTATTAGAATAGCAGTTATAAAGAAGACATGTGAAACATATAGAAAAAATGATATACAAAAATTATCACTATGTTTATAACTTGGAAAAATTGGCCCAATATGAAGAAGAAAGGGGAATGACATTGCAAAGAATTATGCTAGAAATTCAAAAAGTCTTAATAATCACAGAGAGAATTTAAAAGAGACTTGAAATTATAGATCAAAATATAGAAAGTACGGAGGGAAGAGTTTAGAATAATTCTAAAACAACGATGAAATTTGAGGACAGAGTTAAAAAAACCACAGAGACATATGAAAGTGATAAGAAAATTGTTCACACTGACAGCAAATTGAGAGTGGAGGGAAATGATAAGTGTGAAATCGGAAAGGAGAGATCGATGAACTGGAACTCTATCTGTCGATATATAGATGAAGAAAGGGGAGAAAATTGGCAGAAACAATGAGAGTAATTTCGGAAAGAAGCACCAGCACTAACAAAAGTCAAGCTGATGAAAGGAACAGATAGAGGGTTTCGAATCTTTATAAGATATGCAATGAATAACAAGTTGTCAAGAGAAGTCCATGCTTAATGGATGTTTAACAATTATAACAATTTGTATACATGTATATTGAATTAATGATATTAATAATGGAAAAAACATGGAATTGAAAATTATTAGAGAATGTTATCAATGCTAAAATGATAAAAGGTGATGCGCGAGAACGGGAATGGCCGCCGAGCTCTAACGCTCCGGCTACCGAAAAGAAACAGCGGAAAATTCCAGGCGACGAGGACCCCGAATATGACAACAGAGGGGTCCTCGCAAACGATCAGCTGTCAGGCTTCCAGGGAAGGTAACTTTCTAAGGAGGGGGCTACCTTCGGGTGGTCCCGGGACGGCGTTACCTCCCTCGGTGACTTTTCTTCCGATCAGCTGGGCGGCGGCGGTGGCGGCGTTGCGCGAGCGGCGGCGGCTTCGGCCCCGCTGCCTCAGGAGGCTGCCCCGCTGCCTTGGGAGGCTGGATCCGGACTTTGAAGTGCCTGTTTGGTTTGGAGGTTTATTTTTCTACCCTCACCGTAATCCTGGTGCCTGGCATTACGGCCCTATTGACGGCTCCCTCTTGAACAGCTGGGTGGCGGTGGTGGCGGCGTTGCATGAGCGGCGGTGGCTTTGGCCCCGCTGTCCCAAGAGGCTGCCCCGCTACCCTGGGGAGCTTGATCCGTGCCCTGATCAAAGGGTAAGGAGCTGCATGGAAGTGCCTGCTCGGTCTGGAGGACTTGGTCTTTATCCCCACCACAATTCTACTGTTTTGTATTGCGGCCCTGTTGACTGCTCTTTCTCCCCTTGGTACGACATCTCCTTTGGGTTCTACTGCTGCTTTCACTGGGCCTTGCAACGTTTTATTTACCATCTACCTTCCTGGATTGTGATCCCAGGTCTGCAACAACAAACTTTTTATTGTGTTGGGTACCATCTGCTGCTGTTGCTGCCTCAGGAGTGCCACGTCAGGCAAAACCGTCTACCAGACCATCTTGTATTGGACACCATTACCCCGGAAAGGCAGCATATGTGGTCCTCTGGCCCCCTCCAGTGGCCATTACTGGCGCTTCCTCTAGTTCTAGGCTGGTTTCATCATTTTTTCCACCTCTACCGCCTTCTTAATTACCACCTACACACTCCACTTACAATTATAGCCATAATTACATCTGCCGGGCCTCTGCACATACGAACTAACTGCATCCAGCTGGTTAATATTATCTTTTATCGTCCAAGGGAAACCATCTTAACTGCCCAGACTTTGCCTTTACTGACACTATTGATAAATCGGACTTTAACAGCTTTAACAATTTCTTCTAATCGCCTGGACTTTTTGGGACCTTCCCAAATACATAAGAGGGGACGAAGGCTACTCCCCCTTCTATATATACTCTTTTATAAGATCTACGGACGCTGCGCAAACTTTTAAATGGTATGCTGAGTGCATGGGATTGAATGTGTGAATTGGATGATCCCACTTTTTATTACCCTATGACTCTTGTATTTTATGTGTTTTAATTATCACGTGGGGACTGCTTGAGTGTATAAATGAGTGTGCTTGATTCGGAGGACCTGCCGGGAGTTGCGGGGGCTATGGGGGTGGCTGAGGGGGCTAAAGACACGGGAGAGGGTCGGGGTATTGCGGTCGTGACAGGGAGGGGCAGATACGGCGGGGACTCTAGGGCAGGCCATTACCGGGGAAGGAGGGTTCGCTACATCACAGAGATCCCTCCTTCCGGCCCTACGAGTCCCACTCCAAGACCAGATGGTGTAAGTAATCAGGACCCTGGTCTCAGGCTGTTGTCGCTAAATGCCAGGTCTGTTGTACATAAAGCACCTCTCGTCCGGGACTTAATTTTAGACGAGAGGGCAGACCTGGCATGTATTACTGAGACCTGGCTGGGCCCAGAGGGAGGAGTCCCCCTTGTAGAACTGTGCCCAGAAGGATTTCAGGTGCTGCATCAGCCGAGAGCCCAGGGAAGGGGTGGGGGTGTGGCCGCTGTTATCCGGGAGTCGTTAGTTCCTCGTAGGGTCCCTGCTCCGGAGATTGTCGGGTGTGAGTCTTTGCTGTTAAAGTTGGACCTCAAGGGTCAAGTGGGTTTGCTGCTAACGTACCTGCCTCCCAACAGCGTTGCAGCAGCCCTCCCCTCGCTCCTCGAGTCAGTAGCCGAGCTGGCAGTTGAGTTCCCTAGGCTGATGGTCCTGGGGGACTTTAATCTGCCGACGCTCGGTGAAAACTCTGATGGGGCGCAGGAGTTCATGGCTTCCATGACAGCCATGGGCTTGACTCAAGTAATTCGAGGCCCAACCCATTCGGCGGGACACATGCTTGACCTTGTATTTCTCTCGGAGCAGTGGATGTGTGATCTTGGTCTGAGGGGGAGTGACATCGTACCCCTGTCGTGGTCAGACCATTGCCTACTGAGGCTCGACTTCCGGAGGCCAAACCCCCACTGTAGGGAGGAGGAACCGACCAGGTGGTTCCGCCCCAGGCGTCTTATGGAGCCAGTAAGGTTCCAGACAGAGCTTGGGGTTATTCCTGATACTCTCACCCACAGTCCGGTAGAGACTCTGGCTGCTGCGTGGCACTCGGCAGCGTCAGAGGCCCTCGACCGGATTGCGCCACTGCGGCCCCTCCGAGGCAGCGGATCCCGGAGACCACCTTGGTTCACCGAGGAGCTCCGGGAGATGAAGCGCCGGAGGAGATGCCTAGAGCACCGTTGGAGGTCCGATAAGTCCGCATCGAACCGAGCAATGGTAACCACCTGCACCAGGGAATATACTAGGGCACTTAGGGCAGCTAAAAGATCACATATAGCCTCCCTGGTTGCGTCCGCTGAGTCCCGTCCAGCCGCCCTGTTTAGGATAACCCGCTCCCTGTTGAACAAAAGGGAGGCGGGGGAACCCTTGCAGGGCAGAGCTGAAGAATATGCCCAATTCTTAGCGGACAAAATTGCTCGGTTTCGGACGGACTTGGACTCCACACCTGCAGTTCCAGCCGAGACTCAGAGGGACCAAGTTCAACAGCTCTGGGTTGAGTTTCAGGAGGTTACCCCCGGGGATGTGGACAAGGCCATGAGAGCTGTGAGTTCCTCCACCTGTGCTTTGGATCCGTGTCCCTCATGGCTGGTTTCTAACTGCAGTGAGGTGACACGAGGCTGGATCCAGGCGGTAGTAACCGCCTCCCTTCGGGAGGGGAACTTCCCCGCCGCACTGAAGGCGGCGGTGGTGAGACCCCTCCTGAAGAAGTCATCCCTTGATCCAGCTGTCCTTAATAACTACCGCCCGGTCTCCAACCTCCCCTTTCTGGGGAAGGTTGTTGAGAAGGTGGTGGCCTTCCAGCTCCAACGGTCCTTAGAGGAAGCAGACTATCTAGACCCCTTCCAGTCAGGCTTCAGACCCGGTTACAGCACTGAAACCGCCTTGGTCGCATTGATGGATGATCTCTGGAGAGCCAGAGATGAAGGACATCCCTCCATCCTGGTCCTCCTTGACCTCTCAGCGGCTTTCGATACCATCGACCATGGTATCCTTCTGCGAAGACTGCGGGAGGTGGGAGTGGGAGGCACCGTGTTACGGTGGTTCTCCTCCTACCTCTCGGACAGGTCGCAGTCGGTGTTAGTAGGAGGGCAGAGATCGTCCCCAAGGCCCCTAAAATATGGGGTGCCGCAGGGTTCGGTCTTATCCCCCCTACTATTTAACATTTACATGAAACCGCTGGGAGAGATCATCCGTAGGCACGGGATTAGATACCATCAATATGCGGACGATACTCAATTGTATCTGTCCGCCCCGTGCCAAATCAATGAAGCGGTTGACGTAATGGACCGGGGACTCGAAGCCGTCATGGACTGGATGAGGATTAACAAGCTTGTGCTCAACCCAGAAAAGACCGAGTGGCTGTTGTGTTTTCCTCCCAAAAATTCGGCCATTAATCCAACACTCAGGCTGGGGGGTCAAATTCTACACCCCTCAGAGAGGGTTCGCAACTTGGGAGTCCTCCTGGATCCACAGCTGTCATTCGACCATCATATAGCAGCTGTGACCAGGGGGGCATTCGCCCAGGTACGCCTGGTGCGCCAGTTGCGACCCTACCTGAACCGGGAGGCTCTCACAACAGTCACTCGGGCCCTCGTGATCTCTAGGCTGGAATACTGCAATGTGCTCTACATGGGGCTGCCCTTGAGGAACATCCGGCGACTTCAGCTAGTACAGAACGCAGCCGCGCGAGTGATCGCGGGTGCACCCCGATTCACCCGCATTACACCTATCCTCCGCGAGCTGCGCTGGCTACCTGTCGATCTCCGGATGCGCTTCAAGGTGCTATTGACCACCCATAAAGCCCTACATGGCAGTGGATCTGGATACTTGAGAGACCGCCTTCTGCCAATTACCTCCCTACGGCCTATAAGATCTCATAGGTTGGGCCTCCTCCGCATCCCATCGGCCAGCCAATGTCGGCTGGCAACCACAAGGAGGAGGGCCTTCTCAGTAGCGGCCCCGACCCTTTGGAACGAACTCCCCGTAGAGATCCGTACCCTCACCACCGTCCAGGCCTTCCGCACAGCCTTGAAGAACTGGCTCGCCCGTCAGGCCTGGGGATAAGGACCATTACCCCGCCCGAATGTTGTATGCATGTTGCGTATTATTTTATTATGTGTTGTCGTCTTAGTACTGTATTGTATTGTATTCCCCTCTCCCTGGTTTCTGTGAGCCGCCCTGAGTCCCCTCAGGGAAAAGGGCGGCCTACAAATAAAATCAATTCCAATTCCAATAATAGAATGATTTAGAATAGGATATAAAAAATTCTTTATTATTGGATATATTGAAGATGATATAATGAATCATTATAATATAAATGGATACATATTTAGAATACCTTGTTTAAAGTGGAGAAACAATAGTGATAAGCAAACAAATGAAGTATAATAATAATATATACAAAGATATTTGATTGACAATATGTGATTTTTGATAAAGCTCAAGTGATGACTATGGAAAGGACGCAGAAAGACCTTGTAACCAATCGACACACTGTACGCTGTAGAAGAGATTTTTATGTTATATGTCTTGTATGTTTGTGTTTGTTTGAAAATAAAAAAAAATTATTAAAAAAAATATTACTATGTCAATTAATACTTAATTGGGTAACCTTTAGCATGAATTATGGCCTTACAACGTCTTCCCATGGAGTGAGCCAAGTCTTCTGGTTCTGCAGCTGTTATAATGAGAAACCAAGATTGAATGATTGCTTCTATTAACTGGGTTTTATTGCTGGATATATTGGGCTATAACTTTTCATAGAATAAAGATAATTGAACAAACTTTGTTGCATTACATCCCTGATTAAATTATCTTTTCCATTGGCATATAATTTTATAGTACTACTGCAAAAAAAAAAAGTGGTGTTATTAGCTATCAAACCTCAAAAATACCAAACCAAAAGGTTTCCACAATTTTGGCCACTACTGTACTTATGGTGCAGATGTCACCAACGGTCAGGACATTGATTGAAAGCAAAGAAAAGGTCCAAATCTAAGTAAAATTGTTTAAAGTAACAAGTCTGATTCAAGCCAGCAAAATTAAACAAGGGTTAATAAAATGTAGCTGGGATAATTTAATATTTTTGTTTGTTTGTTTGTTTATTAACATTTGTATGCCGCCCTTTTCCCTGAGGGGACTCAGGGCGGCTCACATAAAATCAGGAAGGGGGGAATATAAACAATGACGTAGACACATATAGTAAAAGTAATAAGCAACATACATTCATCATTCGGGAGGGGCGGCTATCCTTGTCCCCAGGCCTGACAGGCTAGCCAGTTCTTAAGGGCTGTGCGGAAGGCCTGGACGGTGGTGAGGGTACGAATCTCCACGGGGAGCTCGTTCCAAAGGGTCGGGGCTACTACTGAGAAGGCCCTCCTCCTTGTAGTTGCCAGCCGGCACTGGCTGGCCGATGGAATACGGAGGGGGCCCAATCTATGAGATCTAATTGGTCGCAGGGAGGTAATTGGCAGAAGGCGGTCTCTCAAGTACGCAGATCCACTACCATGCAGGGCTTTATGGGTGACTAATAGCACCTTGAAGCGTATCCGGAGATCGACAGGTAGCCAGCGCAGCTCGCGGAGGATAGGTGTTATGTGGGTGAACCGAGGTGCACCCACAATCACTCGCGCGGCCGCGTTCTGCACTAGCTGAAGTCGCCGGATGCTCTTCAAGGGCAGCCCCATGTAGAGCACATTGCAGTATTCCAGCCTAGAGGTCACAAGGGCCCGAGTGACTGTTGTGAGAGCCTCCCGATTCAGGTAGGGTCGCAACTGGCGCACCAGGCGAACCTGGGCAAATGCCCCCCTGGTCACAGCCGTCAAGTGGTGGTCAAACGATAGCTGTGGATCCAGGAGGACTCCCAAGTTGCGAACCCTCTCTGAGGGGTATAAAATTTGACCCCCCAGCCTGAGTGATGGAATATTGGTCGGATCTTTGGGAGGGAAGCACAACAGCCACTCGGTCTTTTCTGGGTTGAGCACAAGCTTGTTAACCCTCATCCAGTCCATAACGGCCTCAAGACCTTGGTTCATCACGTCTGCCGCTTCATTGAGTTGGCACGGGGCGGACAGATACAACTGGGTATCGTCCGCATATTGATGGTATCTAATCACGTGCCTGCGGATGATCTCTCCCAGCGGTTTCATGTAGATGTTGAATAGTAGGGGGGATAAGACCGAGCCCTGAGGCACCCCATATGTTAGGGGCCTAGGGGACGATCTCTGCCCCCCCACTAACACCGACTGCGACCTGTCCGAGAGGTAGGAGGAGAACCACCGCAACACGGTGCCTCCCACTCCCACCTCCCGCAGTCGTCGCAGAAGGATACCATGGTCGATGGTATCGAAAGCCGCTGAGAGGTCAAGGAGGACCAGGATGGAGGAATGTCCTCCATCTCTGGCTCTCCAGAGATCATCGATCAATGCGACCAAAGCGGTTTCTGTGCTGTAACCGGGTCTGAAGCCTGACTGGAAGGGGTCGAGATAGTTTGCTTCCTCCAAGGACCGTTGGAGCTGGAAGGCCACCACCTTCTCAACAACCTTCCCAAGGAAGGGAAGGTTGGAGACTGGGCGATAGTTATTAAGAACAGCTGGATCCAGAGATGGCTTCTTTAGGAGGGGTCTCACCACCGCCACTTTCAGTGCGGCGGGGAAGCTCCCCTCCCGAAGAGAGGCGGTAACAACTGCCTGGATCCAGCCTCGTGTCACCTCACTGCTGTTAGTAACCAGCCATGAGGGACACGGGTCCAGTACGCAGGTGGAGGCACTTACAGCCCTCATGGCCTTGTCCACATCCCCGGGGGTAACATCTTGAAACTCAACCCAGAGATGTTCTACTTGATCCTCCTGTGCCTCGGCTGGAACTGCGGGGATGGAGTCCAAGTCCGACCGAAACCGAGCAATTTTGTCCGCTAAGAATTGGGCATAATCCTCAGCTCTGCCCTGCAAGGGTTCCCCCGCTTCCCTTTTATTTAGTAGGGAGCGGGTTATCTTAAACAGGGCGGCTGGGCGGGACTCAGCGGACGCAACCAAGGTGGCTATGTGAGATCTTTTCGCTGCCCTAAGTGCCCTGGTGTATTCCTTGGTGCAGGTGGTTACCATTGCTCGGTTCGATTCGGACTTATTTACCTCCATCGGTGCTCTAGGCATCTCCTCCGGCGCTTCATCTCCCGGAGTTCCTCGGTGAACCAAGGAGGTCTCCGGGATCTGCCGCCTCGGAGGGGCCGTAGTGGCGCAATCCGGTCGAGGGCCTCCGATGCTGCCGAGTGCCAAGCAGCAACCAGAGTCTCTACCGGACTGTGGGCGAAAGTATCAGGAATGACCCCAAGCTCCGTCTGGAACCTTAACGGTTCCATAAGTCGCCTGGGGCGGAACCACCTGGTCGGTTCCTCCTCCCTACAGTGGGGGTTTGGTCTCCGGAAGTCGAGCCTCAGTAGGCAGTGGTCTGACCACGACAGGGGTATGATGTTGTTACTCCTCAGACCAAGATCACAAATCCACTGCTCCGAGAGGAATACGAGGTCGAGCATGTGACCCGCCGAATGGGTTGGGCCCCGAATTACTTGGGTCAAGCCCATGGCTGTCATGGAAGCCATGAACTCCTGCGCCCCATCAGAGTTTTCACCGAGCGACGGCAAATTAAAGTCCCCCAGGACCATCAACCTAGGGAACTCAATTGCCAGCTCGGCTACCGACTCGAGGAGCGAGGGGAGGGCTGCTGCAACGCTGTTGGGAGGCAGGTACGTTAACAGCAGACCCACTTGACCCTTGAGGTCCAACTTTATCAGCAGAGACTCACACCCGACAAGCTCCGGAGCAGGGACCCTACGAGGAATTAACGACTCCCGGACAACAATGGCCACACCCCCACCCCTTCCCTGGGCTCTCGGCTGGTGTAGCACCTGAAATCCTTCTGGGCACAGCTCTACAAGGGGGACTCCTCCCTCTGGGCCCAGCCAGGTTTCAGTAATACATGCCAGGTCTGCCCTCTCGTCTAAAATTAAGTCCCGGACGAGAGGAGCTTTATGTACCACAGACCTGGCATTTAGCGACAGCAGCCTGAGTCCAGGGTCCTGATTACTTGCGCCATCTGGTCTCGGAGTGGGACTCATAGGGCCGGAAGGAGGGATCTCTGTAATGTAGCGAACCCTCCTTCCCCGGTAATGGCCTGCCCTAAAGTCCCCGCCGTATCTGCCCCTCCCTGTTACGACCGTAATACCCCGACCCTCTCCCGTGTCTCTGGTCCCCTCAACCACCCCCATGGCTCCCGCATCTCCCGGCAGGTCCTCCGAATCATACATACCCATGCACTCCCCCAAACAGTCCCCACGTAAAAGTTAAAAACACAAAAATTTACAACAATATAATAATAAAAAGTGGGACATTCATTCATCTCATACGTATCTCATGCATATCCCATACAAAGAGAGAAGAGAAAGATGAAAGAAAAGAAAGAAACTAAAATAGTTGCGCAGTTGATTAAAATTTAAGGTGCGAGTTCAGATGGCAAAATTGGCTCTTAATGTTCAGAGTTAAAGTGGCTAGGGACCAATTATAGTTCAGATGGAATATATGGGGGAGTGTCTTATAGCCCCTCTCTTCTTTTGCAAATTTGTTAGTCAAAAGGTCCTGCGGGGGTTCAGTGCGAACACACAATGTTGCCATCGTCTGTCCACCCGCAGCCCAGGTCCAAAGTTTTCCTTCTGGGGGTAAAACCACTCCGAGGAGTTCCCAAAGGCACACCAGTAAAAATAAGTAGGGTAGAAAGAAGGAACAGGCGTTGTAATTGCCAGGGGACACCGTCGCTGTTCTCCAGATGGAACTTGCTTCCTCAGTGTTAAATGGCCGAGGCAGCCCGAGAACCACCGGAATCCCTAGAGCCGATGGGATCATCCAGGTCTGTAGAGTCCAAGGGTGGTCTCCCCCGTTCCTCGTCCCCACTGCAGGCAGACAGAGTAGGGAAGTGAGGCAGACGATGAGGCCGCTAAAGGACGACGCCGCTGCCACCGAGCTGAGGTTCCTCTCCTCGCCGCCGAACAGCTGATATGGACGAAACAGCACGGAGGCCGCTGGAACCGCCAGAATCCACGCGGTCCGCGGTCATAGCGTCCAAATGGCTTGGAGACGGTCCTGGGGGTGGTCCCACGGCCGTAGGGCGCTCCCGTCGCGGGCAGGCGAAGCTGAAAGATGAAATAAGCGCCAGAGCCGCCGAAGAACGCCGCCGCCGTTTCCAGGCCGAGATTCCCCTCTTCGCTGCCGAGCGGCCAGACCAGCATGGGAGCCGCTGAAGACGCTGCAGCTTTTGCAGTCCGGGGCTATCCCCAAAGAGGTAACCCCTACCGCTAGCTGATCTTTTCGGGTTCTCAGGGTCTCAAGCCTCCCGGACAAGCCTCTCATATTATATTTCAAAGTTGTTACTCGGGTTTTATTTGCATTTTTCGTCGGGTAGTTTAGAGCGGACGGAGCCTCGCAGCCATCTTAGTCTCGCACATGCGAGACTAATATTTACTGTTAACTAATTGAATTTATTATGTAACATTGTGTTTGATACAATAAATTATGGATACAATCTTTATTGTATCCATAATTTATTGTATCAAATACAATTTTCTAGGCAGCTTTCTAGCAAGAACCTAATTTCTCTTTATATTAGATTATCATTATCATCATCATTTTAGCCATTGTCTATCCACTGCAGGATGAAGGCGTCTTCCATATGATTCCAACGCATATGGCCCTGAGATTTTTTATAGCTGCTAAAGAATGACATTTATGCATGTGGATTTTATATGTCAACAATTAAAAGAAATATATAACAAAAGTTTAACTTAAATGATAGAAAATAAAGATAATATACCTGTTGGTTAGTCATTTAAGACAAAGACAGTTAACTATTTTAACATTGGTGGATATTATTTTGACATATATATTTTTTGCCTTGAAAACAAATCACTTGGAATGGAGGGAAGATACCACAACGTACCGTAGCTTTTACTACCTTTTAACAAACACCATTTGATTGATTGTATTAGTCAGTGTCCTATCAGATAGATAAGATTAAGAAATAGATATCACACAGGCCTAAAGTTACTATTGCAACACTGTCCTTCCCTTCCTCCTTATTTTATCTTTGCAGCTATCAGAAGTGTTTTCTGAAATCATTTTCTTGCCCTGGGCTCAGGGCAAACAATCTCATTTATTGGATTGTTGCTTTGATAGATGATCTCTCCTCTGTCCTTCAAAACCATCCTCTTTATTCATTACAATTAGCCAGTCTGTTTCACTAAAACATAAGGCTCTAATATAATTCAGTATGTAACAACTATCTGCATCAAATGTTATTTTCCAAAAGCATAAAATAGTAATTGATAAAAAGAGGACGAAGGAGCTACAACATGCCCCCCCAAAAGTGGGGGGGGAGACCCTTGTTCATGTATTCAAAAATGATAGATGGGGCATGAGGTGTGGGGAAACAAACCATCATCATCCGCAGAGAGAAAGGAAGTGACAAAACATGCAGAACTTTAGGTGTTTGCATGTGATGTCACAGGGCAACTACAAAAATGGTGGGGAAATCATGTTTTGTTTAATGTATTTACATACGGATGTGTCTTTCTTGGTGATCTACCAGAGAGAGGAATATTTCATGTCTTTAGCTTGACATCTGCATTCCATTCTGACTGAAAAAAGAGGCAATTAATAGTAAATATTTGTTGCCACCCGCCAGCGGCCAGTGGAGCTGGCAGCAGATATGGACAGTGAGGAGGTTGGAGAGGAACATGGGCCAGTCCTGGAGTCTGGGGAAGGCTCTGATGAAGGCTCTATGTCTGAGGCAGAGAAGGGGCCAGAGCCGTATGCCGGCTATCAACTGCCTTCAGAGGCAGACATCAGTGAGGCAGACAAACAGCTGGAGCCTGTTCCCAGTGTGTGCATGTGCAGAGTTGCCAGATGAAGGGAACAACTAAAGAACAGGGGTGAACTTGGGAGTAAGGACACATGATGAATGGCCCCTCCCAGAGGAAATAAAAAAGAAATGAAAGGGAAGTGGAATTTGCAGGAGACAATTAGTTTGCTAATTAGTTTGGGACTCTCCGAGACTCCTTGCCAAGTTCTACAGATATTGGCCTGTCAGCTCTCCAAACCAGATAAGGAGGATCATAAATCCCCCTTTGAAAGACTTTGCCAGCTGTGAATGAGCAAAATTCACAGTAAATTAATAAAAGGGGTTTTTGCCGGGGCAAGGAGTTTGTTTCATGCTCTTGGGAAGCCTCGGTCAGAACAATAGTATGCTTCTTCAGCAACCTTTAAGATTTTTTTGGCCATCTCCTTACTTCTACTAATATGTAAATGCAGGTCTTCTGATTGGACAGACTGCTCACAACAGCCTCCGATATTTCTCATAATCAGACTGGGAAATAAGGCATTCAGTAGTGTTAAGGTACAAAAGCCAGATTTGTAGGGGAAATCTTTTGCCGGTAAGGGTGATGTGCCACTGTGAAAAGAAGGATCCAAGTTTCACCAAAATATTTCTGCAGACTGAATATACCTAATACCGTGGAATTTGTGTCTTAGATAGTAAAGTAATGCATATCTTGGAAAATTTGTAATCTGACCTTAAAAAAAACCTGTCTAATGAGAAATTGATTGACTGGTACAATCACACAAGAAAATAAAGGAACCCAAATAGGGGACATAAAACACGACATTTGTTCCAGGAACAGGATAGTTCACTAGGTTGTTTGCCTTGGCAAATAATTGTTTTGATAACATGACTACTTCCAAGTTTTTGAATTATTTGTGCCAATTTACCAATGAGGAAGTTAACAAGAGATACTCCGTCAGTGAAATGTGGACTCCCTCCCCTTTTGTTTCCTTCCTACCAGCAATTAAATATATAACTCTTCTTTGCATATTTGTAAAATTAAACCTAACAGACTGCATTTTATGGGATAATCTTTGCTGTTTGTTTTTTTAAAGAAAATGAATGAATGCATGCATGTGTGCGTGCGTGAGTGAGTGAGTGAGTGAATGCAGTCCCTTAGAATCAATGCAATCAGAATTAAGCATAATTTGCTTCCTTCTTCCAGCACAGGATGTGTGCTTTTATTACAGGTGGTTTGTTTTGCATGTCTTGAGTTCTGTGATGCATTTCACCAGATTGTTTCAGTATAAATAATACGACATGGGATATAAATATATGTATTCAGGAGCGATAATTGTCTGTTCTCTCCAAGAGCTTGGCCATGAGAACTGTTATGATGAGTTGCAACTATTGACTGGAATAAAAGAAATGCCTAGAAAAATGAGGGACAGAGAAGTATATACAGTATGTGATCACATGCAAAATAGAAAAAGTACCAGGAAGGAAGGAAGAAGGGAGGGAGGAAGGAAATTTAGATAGACTTGTAATGAACAAAGTGTCAGGCCTGGAAGCCATCTTTTGCATTGGGCCTTCCGGCCTGCCACATTTACTGCTGTGGGAAAATGGGAGGGGGGATTATATGGAGTATGGGAGATATATAGTCATAATAACATTCCTTTCTCAGAGAGTCAAGGACATCTTGCTCTGCACCTGGAAGGGCATGGCTAGAAGGCATCTGCAGATGGGATGGTGACTGATTGGACCCTGTGATGGACATGTGGGTGTTGGGCAGGGACTTGAACTTTCATTTGGGTGGGGAAAACCTGGAGCCTTTCAGATTCGGGTTTTTCCAGATGTGCCAATATGAGAGCTCTAACAAAATGGAACTTTGAGGAAACTCAAGCCATGGAGTCTTCTTTTGCTGAGGATGTTTTTTGGAATTCTGACACAAAGACTTATTCTGATGGTCTCAAAATATGAATCAGAATTGAATATAAAAACATAAGAAACAGTCATTGCTAAGCATTCATAATTATTCATCATTCATCATCACTTTTCACCCACTTTGTTTAATGTGAAGTCATTGGTTTGTGGTCAGATATCATCAATTTTTCTCAGGCTGAACAGATGCAGTAAAACAGGGCTGTTAAACTTGCGACCCGCAGTCCAAATGTGTCATGTGCTGGCCACGCCCATGCTTGTGTTTAGCAAGGGGGGGGAGTCCTGATACATCATGTGATGCCGCCATGACGATGTGAGTTTGACATCCCTGCAGTGGAAGGATTGAGAAGGACTTCATAGGTTGAAACAGACTTAGATTGATTCCTAGCAGGATGGAGTTGCTGTCCACCCAGAAATTTTCTGGTTCCATGGATGCTCCATCTTGCTCTGGATGGGGTGGTACTTTCCAAAGGAGCTGGTATAGAGTCTTGGCCTTTTCATGGACCCACTTTTTCTGCTGAAGCAGCAGGTGTTTAGAGTTTAGAGTTTTATTTCATTTGTATGCCGCCCTTTTCCCTAAGGGGACTCAGGGCGGCTCACAACTCAAAGAAGGGAAAGGGGGATACAGACAGTTTAACAACAACACAAAACAATACATAGTTAAAAAACGCAACAATCATACCATTCGAAAGGGGGCGACGAATCTTTAGCCCCAGGCCTGTCAGAACAGCCAGATTTTAAGGGCTATGCGGAAGGCTTGGAGGGTGGTGAGGGTACGAATCTCCACGGGGAGTTCGTTCCAGAGGGTCGGAGCAGCCACAGAGAAGGCTCTCCTCCGGGTAGTCGCCAGTCGACACTGGCCGGCGGATGGAATTCGGAGGAGGCCTAGTCTGTGGGATCTGATTGGTCTAGTGGAGGTAATTGGCAGCAGGCGGTCTCTCAAGTACCCAGGTCCAATACCATGAAGGGCTTTATAAGTGACGACTAGCGCCTTGAAGCGTATCCGGAGACCAATAGGCAGCCAGTGCAGCTCGCGGAGGATAGGTGTTACGTGGGTGAACCGAGGTGCACCCACAATCGCTCGCGCGGCTGCATTCTGGACAAGCTGAAGTCGCCGAATACTCTTCAAGGGCTGCCCCATGTAGAGCACGTAGGTGAAGGCCACAGTTTTTGGCCAACTTTGCCAGTTGTGTCATTTCCAAGACTAAAAAGTGCTAAAAACAGTGATTCATGCCATCATCATCTTTTTGTTATATTACTGCAATTTGTTCTACTTGGGGCATGCTCTTGACTATTACAAAAAAAAATAATGCAGCTGCCCATCTTCTGACCTGGCCCAACTATTGCAGTGTAGTACACTAACACCTATCTTGAGAGAGTTCCTTTTTTTTTTTTTGGTAGGGGATTTCCAGGTCTAATTCAAGAAGCTGGTGATTACCTAACAGGTATAGGCTCTTGTTACAGTCCTGACCAAAGAAAACATTTAATTATATTGGATGATTAGTTCGTTGCACTCTTAACATGTGATGCCAATTAGCTTTGATGGCAACATGGCTCTTTTTTGAAGAAAAAAAAATTACAACATTACAAATGATAAATCCATCAAACTCTGGTTAAGCGGAAGCTGCATGTGTGTTTGCTTCAGATCATAAGGCTACAATACACGAGAATTTGATTTGAGGGAAGTTGAATACAGTAATAGTGAAGCTGAGTTCCTATCTTACATAGCAAATACAAACTCTAAAATGTACTTAGTAGTCACTTTTCTGATGAGGTTTGCTGAAGAAAGGATCTAAAATATGACTCAATTCATCTGCAGCTTTGTGTTGACTCCTAGAATTCCAAATATTTTGATGAGTGGATACAAGTTTACTAATCTGAAACTGTATGATGTTTTTGCCTAATACTTGGAATATATCTCTAGGAACTACAGTTGATTTATGTATTGTTTATTTCAATAACAAATTGTAATCATATTAAGCATTCTGTACATTTCTAGGTGCTCTCTAAACCTGGTTTGCTTGCAAATGTTTCATTATCCAGCTAGGTAACATCATCAGTACAAGTTTCTGTGTTTTTCTAAAGTACCAAGGGAGAGAACAGCCTCACTTCATGGGGCAAAACAGCCAATGGGAGAGCGCTGATTGTCCAATGGGACAATCTCTGGGCCTCACCCACTCTGGTGCTCTATGGACAGGGACACCGTCAGCCTTGTTTCTCAGATAGATGAGTTAGTGCAGCAGGATGAAGTATGAATTAATACAAAATGTTAATTTTGGAATATAAAAAATAAGCACTTCAATGGTTAACCAAATGCTTTTAGCAAGTCCAAAACTATCCTTATGTTAGCAGGTTAGGATTATCCAATAGGCATGATACATTGCTCTAATTCTAATTCATTTACACACAGACACGCACACTTACAACAGGGGTGGGTTTCTGCTGGCATTACTGCCGGTTTGGTGCATGCGCAAGTTGCGTAGTTGCCTGTAAATGGGTCTGTGCATGCGCAGAACAGTAAAAATATATTTTTAAAAAGATGTTGCGGTGACCGGGGAACCAGTTCGGGGGCGTGGCGAGCATGACGTTCCTACCGGTTTGGCAACCCAGTCATCATTTCCACTACTGGTTCCACCGAACTGGTGTGAACCGGTAGGAACCCACCTCTGACTTACAGGTGCATCCTGAATGGGACATTCTGTCATCCATCAAAGATCTGAATAAAAGGAGAAGTCCATCTGCAATTCCAGAACTAAACAGCCATTCCATTTCTATCTCTGAAGTTTTATCTCAATTTCATCCATAAACCTTCCCTACTTATCAAATTTAATAGGTGTCATTTGTCAACTCCTTTGCAATTCTAACATAATACCTAACTTGTAATTAGAGACTGTTTCCAAGAGTTTTGTCATTCATATTTGGAGATGCTTGTAAATTCGAAGGTCTTTGTACAGCTTATCTAATGCTCAGTTGTTTGGGGAATTTTCTTTTTTCTATCTGCCAAATACTTTCCCCACAGAGACTTAACTGCCACTGATAACGTTGTGTCACCATTTATGTATTAAACTGATTAACCTTGACATGCTTGATGTCTGCATTATGGATTATCTAAATTCTTATTGCAATTTAGGCTGAATGTTACTCTTAGACTGAGTAGGACCTCATTCCTAAAAGTGGATAAGGCAAGACAAAACTGGGCAAAAATAACATTTAATTCCCCTGAATCAAATTAAACTAGTTTTAGTAAAGTTATACTGAATTCAGTAAAATTATTTATCCCTCTCCATGGACTTAATAATTTTCATCTCTCTCATATGAAAAAATAAATAAATTGATGGAAACTTTTAGAAGAATTCTGAGAATTGTAAAAGATAAAGGTGTCCAACTCTAGGGGGCAGTGCTTAGCTCGGTTTCTTAGCCGAGGGAGCCAGCATTGTCTGAAGACATTTTCTGTGGTCATGTGGCCAGCATGACTATACTCTGAGGCACACAGAGTGCTGTTACCTTTCCACTGAAGTGGTACCTATTTATCTATTTGCATTTGCATGTTTCCAACTGCAGAAGCTGGGGCAAGTAACAGGAGCTCACCCATCATGTAGCACTCAGGTCTCAAACCTGGACTGTCAGCTTTCCAGCTGACAAGCTCAGCATCTTTAACCACTAGCCTTTGTGCCTCCCTGAGAATTATAGGGCCATGTAATTATTAGATATTAGCACTTGCTACTTAATTAGATTGGTTCCATCCTTTTTAACAGTGCCCTCAAGTTCTGGTTATGTTATCAAGTCTGGGACTCCCATAGAACCAAAGACTTGCTTAGATGGCTCCATTGCTGAGGTAGCCATTTTTATCCCCTCTTTGCTTTAGCATATATACATTTTTAGGATGCTTATCTTTGAATATCGATTTTATATTTTTCTATCTGTTTTTTTCTATCTGTTGTTTGATTCAATCATTGTATGGTCTCAGAGTTCTTTTTTTGTGATATGGACTACTATAAAAATTTGATTACCATATTTTTCAGACTATAAGATGCACTGAGTATAAGACACACCTTAGTTTTTGGGGAGGAAAATAAGAAAAAAAATATTCTGCCTCTGCCTACCAGCATCCATGGTATTCATCTGGCTAGCATCCTGTCAGTGTGTGAGAGAGTTGAGGGCTTCTTTGGAAACAGTATTTACTGTGTGAGCAACAAGGAAGGAGACAGCAAGGAGCCAGGGTGTGACTTGTTCTGTATTAAAGCTGCATCAGAGGTGGATTGCTGCTGGTTTGGCCCAGATCAGGCCAACTGGTAGTAGCGGCGGCGGGAGCCTCCGCGCACTCACCCAGATGCTTCTGCGTAGAAGCATTGCACACAAACGGGAACGCGCCTGAACCAATAGTAAAAAAATTAGCAACTCACCTCTGAGCTGCATGCTGTGCTAATATCTGAAAGTAAAACTGAAAGTGAAACTTCTTTCCTCTGCTGAACTACCACATTGGAAAACCTGGTTTTGATATTGTAGATTTACTAAATGTGTTATATTATATATAAAGAGAAGTTATCCTGCTGAATCAGTTACTTGTGCGTGCTTTCTGAATATGATTGCTGCTGCAAACTCTGACATGTCCTTGCAGCGAATAGCAAATAGCTAGGTCAGCTTCAGCATATTATTGCAACCTGATTCAGTGTGAGCAGCTGATTGGTGGGAGGATCAGCCTCCAGGAATACCCCCAATCAGCTGTTCACATTTTCGGCTACCTTTGGTATATAAGACACACCAAAAATTGTACCTTCTTTTAGGGGGGGAGTGTTTCTTATACTCTGAAAAATATGTTAACTAATAAATAAGTGTATCCCTGTTTGGTTGAAGCTCTATTGCCTTTTAGAGTATCACAGTTTTTAAAAACTATCATCTTTTCTCCACTGTGTTCTTCTTATTAAATAAAGGATAGGACAGAAATGCTATTTTATTTTATTCATGTGTTGTTATTATTTGTAACTAGCCCAATCTCAGGACACTGGGTGGTTTGTAAATACATTTTTAGCAAATACATAAATAAAGTATAAATATTTTGACATATCTATAGTGCATCATATTTTTTCATTTATGCCAAATTTTGCTACATTAATTTGTAAATGGTTTTTTATTTTTAAAAAAAACTACAATTAAAAAAAAGTGGTGGGTTTTACAAAATACATTCCAGAGATCCACAGAGAAAAAGGGAAGTCAGTGAAGGACTTAGGACTTGGAGATTTGCTATCAGTGGCAGTATCAATGGGACAGAATTTGTCCTTTAATACTTTGCATTTTGCAGTGGTTGTTAGTATCATGAAACAAATGATCCTTTTTATATTGCTGTTCTATGGCCTGTTTGTTCAACTTCACTAAAATGAAGTTCAGTTATGTATTTTAAATAAACCCTTGCACAACAGTGGTTGTTTTTTTTAAAAAAAAACAACAACTGTGACAATTAAAAGCAAGTGAGTGAAAATATTCTCACAAAGTATGTTATGCCCATTATGCAATTATGTCTGGAGCATTCCTACACTACTTCATATTTTTCATCCTAGATTATCTTCAGCAATCATATACAATTCAACGGAAACTTCCTTCCTTTTCTTTGGATAGCACTCTCTTTTGTATCCTTTTCATAGTTAATAACAGCAGATGTTTCTTAAGATATTCAATTAACAGTTTTGCTATGGATTTACTGTATGCAGTTGATAAATAGATAAGGACCATTATAGAACTGGAAACAAGGGCATTATTTAATTTCTCTAGTCATAATACATAGTCAAAAATGGGTAATAGAATCTGAAACTTAAGTTTGGTATTCATACAATGTATCTTTCTTTTTAAAAATGAATTTCATTATTTTTAAACCTAGGATTCAAATTCCTATTACTTTTAAATTACCTAAAGGTAAAGGTAAATGTTCCCCTCGCAAATATGTGCTAGTTGTTCCTGACTCTAGGTAGGGGGAGGTGCTCATCTCCGTTTCAAAGCCAAAGAGCCAGCGCTGTCCGAAGACGTCTCCATGGTCATGTGGCTGGCATGACTAAACACTGAAGGCTCATGGAAGGCTGTTACCTTCCCACCAGGGTGGTTTCTATTTTTCTACTTGCATTTTTTACGTGCTTTCAAATTGCCAGGCTGGCAGTTTGTTATGTGGCACTAGGGATTCAGGTTCCACCACAAAATCGCGGAGGACAAAATCGCGCTCGACGAAAGCGCGCATTTGACGTCATCACAGCGTGACGAAAACATCACGCTGTGATCGAAAAATGTAAAAATAAAGCTAAAACCTTACCCTAATCCCCCCAAACCTAACCCTAAACCTAACCCTTAACCTAACCCTAAATCTAACCCTAAACCTAACTGTTAACGTAACGAAAAACCTAACGCTAACCCTTAACCTAACGCTAAACCTAACGCTAACGCTCTAAACCTGACCCTAACCCTTAACCTAACCCTAACCCTAACCCTTAACCTAACCCTTACCTTTATGTGAATCGGCTTGCTTTAATTTTAATTTTATTTCAATTTTTAATTTTTTTTGTCGCGCTGTGATGACGTCACATGCGCGCTTTCGTCGAGCGCGATTTTGTCCTCCGCGCTTTTGACGGGTCACGGGGATTCAAACCGCCGAACTGCTGACCTTTCTGATTGACAAGCTCAGCGTCTTAGCCACTGAGCCACCGGGTCCCTTCAAATTACCTAGAAAATGGTGATTTGATGTGGAGTTAATCTCATAGATAACTACAGGTAGAGCTAAGTGTTGAGCTGAGAGACTTTTATTGCTTAAATCAGAATACAATTTGAAGAATGGCAGATTTCACTAGAGCAGTAATGCCAACTGCATTTACAGTAGGTAATATTTTTTGCTATACATCTAAATATAGCACAGTTAAAAACACAGAGGTTAAAAATAGAAGTTACTCCTAGCTCAAAAGTTCACAACCTCAAAGAGTGGGTTATGTGAGAAGAGGCATTGGGTGACTCTCTGAAGTTAGATGTTTGGAAGTGCGGTGAATGAAGAGGGCAAAGGAAAGTCCTTTCCACCACATCATGTCATCCAGTGCAAGTTATTTGCTTTTTTTTCAATTTACGTTTTGGACGGTTGAAAGTATGCTATTCTCTTGACTGTATCCTACAATTCTGAAGTGCTATCTCTGTGATTCAGGGTGGATACAGATGATGAGAATAAATAGGAGCCAGTAGTTTAAGATCAAGCTGAATACTTCAATGAGCAGAACTGGAGTTTATCATTCCACGGAAGTGCAATAGATGAGAACTGAATTACCCCTTTCCTACAGAAGACTTTGCATACTACCTACAATTTTTTATACAAAGATAACTGGAAAATAACTGCTATGTCTAAGTAGATCACACAACAAATTATGCAAATTTAACTGTCCTTTGAACCAGTGGTGAAATTCAATTTTGTTTTACTATCAGTTCTGTGGGCATTGCTTGGTGGGCATGGCAGGGGAAGGATACTGCAAAATCTCCATTTGCTCCCCACTCCAGGGGAAGGATACTGCAAAATCCCCATTCAGCTGAGACTTGGGAGGCAGATAATAGATGGGGCGGGGCCAGACACAATTGGTATTTGCTGGTTCTCCAAACTACTCAAAATTTCTGCTACCGGTTCTCCAGAACCTATCTGAACCTGATGAATTTCACCCCTGCTTTGAACAAACATTATGAAATGAACAGCTGTTTGAACATAAGAAAACACAACCTATGATAACGTTTAAAAATACATGTTGTTTTATCAGTAGATTGTGGAAAAGCAACAATCATACAGAATGATCATTCCTATAGCACGGGAAGTTAGAAGAAGACCTTACATTTTTCTGACGTCATTAATTGGATGTTAGAAATTCAATAATGATGGCATGATTCTTTGATTTAGCTGTTCTGAATTTAGTTCATGAGGAAATATATGACCTTCACCTATTCTATTGTATTTATTTTTGACATTCTCTCTCCCCCTCCCTCCCCTTCCCCCTAATCTGTTTACAACCCAAGAAACTAGGGACGGTCTCTTCTGAGCCTCATCACCCACATTCTTTCTGTGAGCTCAGCTGACTTTTGTCTGACCACTTCTTTGGTTGCGCCTCTTTGCCATCTCCCAAGGTTATTCTCACATATCTTTACACAGCTTCAACTTTTGTTTGGTCTGAGAGAATAATTGGTTTTTGAGTACCCTGGTTATAAAAAAATGTTCATGCATAAGGTTGAACCCAAGTTTATTAGTACATTAGCAAACTGCTAGGTTGGCAGAAGCTGGGACAAGTAACAGGAGCTCACTCCGTTACTCAGCACTAGTGATTTGAACCGCTGAACTGCCAACCTTTTTGATCGACAAGCTGAGCATCTTAGCCACTGAGCATCCCTATTATAGAGAGTACCAGCTTTCTATACGAGTACATTATTAATACAGTTAGTCGCAGTCAGCCAGATGTTCAAAGTTGATTTGGCATTTTTGTTCACTTATCAAGTCCTTCACAAGGACTTGGGATAGGCAGATGTTGTTGTTTACAATATTAAATGTATCATTGCAGGATGTATTTGTGACAGATAAGCAACTTTTCTTCCAGTACTGTAGTCCTGCAGCTGCTGGCCCTGGTTGCTCAGTCCCCAGTCCTGAAACCTGTAGCCTACTTGTCACTGGACGTCCAGGAACTCCAACACCTAGTGCAATCCTTATCAACATGGGCAACCACTGATCTGATATGGTTTTCAGTAAGTTACATCTCACCATATTGTTTAAGGAAGAAACATTCTTTGTTTGTCCTCTGTCCAGTATGGCTAAAACTGGCATAGTTCTCGTCTTTCTCATAGCACACAATCTCCACAATGAACTCAAGATAGTTCTTAATTGGAAGATTACTCTTATGGTTCATCACAAAGTCAGACAGATCTTTAGACTGGATTTGGAATTTTTATCCACTTATTTTCTTCCCAAGACCTGAGATAGGTAGATGCTATTGTTTGATAGTATTAAAAGTGTCTTGGAAGGATGAAAGGTGTCCCCGAGTAAAGCTGCCTTTTGCAATTAACTGATGGTGATTATGTCAATGCCAATGGTATTTAGGTGATGGTGTGGATCATTTGGGATTGCACCAGAGACACCTATCATTATTGATACATTTTTTAATTTCTTTCGCCATAGTTGCTCTGTTTGCAGGGTTCATCAAACAGCCAGCTACATGTTGAGACTGGCTTGGCATTATTATTTCACTGTATTTATTATTAGTTATTATTCTTTTTATCCTGTTTATTATAGTAAATACTTTAACTTGAAAAAATGCCCAAATTCTACACCTTACATCTTAAAACAGATACTTCTAAACACAATTTCTTCTGAAAGAACACATTTTCTGTGCTTTTTCTGAAGCAAAAAACTGCACCAAAACATTTGTAGTAGTAATAACTCAGGAAACAAGGTACATTTTGACTGACTAGTCTGAACATGCTTTACAGTGACATGGAACAAGATTCTCCAACAACCAGATGAGTCTGGGAAGGTTCTCCAGGTGACACCTGACACGTTCCTGTTGGTTGTCCCTGTCATCTGGCCTTTGGATCCAAGGAAGCTTGTCCAAATATATCAGACCACATTTCCCATCAACCCAGCCAACCTGTGATGTTGGCTATACATACAGTATGTGGTGGTGCTGGGTTGGGAAAACTGCCTCCAACCAGATCGTAGAGCAGATGTTCTGCATTAAACACAAACATTCTGTGTAAACACTTGGCCTGGGAACATAAAAAACAAGTCAGTAAGAAACCATCAACCACAACGATGGGTTTAGCTTCTGGGGGGAAAGTCTAATTTTATTTTAGCACACTTTAGCAACATTATCCCCAGAGACCAAAGCAAGGAGGCCGTTTTCCTGACCACAGGAAGACCCAAGGGGGAGAGTCACTCGGCCACACCTCCAAGCCCTGGTTCTCCCTTCCTTCAGAAGTTGCTTTGACTTGCCCTCCCTGTGCCCAACAGCCGGGTCTGTTCACTTCACACGCGCCAAAACCTCTGCCTCATCCCCACACCCAGTTCCACCGGTTGAGCGGCTCTCTCCAAACCGCGGGGAACTTTCTGCTTTTCTGGCAGGGGGCGGGCGTTTTGCTTTCGTGCATTTTGGGTTGCCTTTCCCCACGCCTTGGCACCTCGCCCCCATATTGTCTTCTCCGCCTTCGGTTCCCCCCTCTACCTTTTCTTGACCCTCCAGCCCAACCTGACTCCTCCCTTCCCTCCCTCCCTCCCTCCCTCCCTCCCTCTCTCTCTCTCTCTCCCCCCCTCTCTCTTTCTCCCAGTTGCTTTCCTGCGCCTGTGGTGAGCCACAGCGGGGCCCCATCCTGACAGGGAGTGACAAGCCACGAGATTTTTGCCCTCCGTCTCCGAACTTCTCTAATGTTTAACTTGGCGCTGCTGACGACCTAGCGTATCCGGGCAGGGAGGGAAGGAGGGAGGGAGGGAGAGCCAGAGGAAAAAGTGCCCGCCGCTGCTGTTTCTTCCTCTTTTTACACACCGATTTCCCTGGAAGCCAAAGAACCGGCAGGAACTTTCCGCAATGAAGGTCAGTAAGTTGGTTTTGACCCTCACGTCTAGCTCAGCAGCGGCTGTTCACGCGCGGAAAACTGCGGCGAAAGTCTTAGGTGCTTCCTTGCGCGAAGGCAAAGGAAGGCGACTCGGTGGCGCTCGCCTCTCAGCTCGAGGTGTCCCGTGGCTTTTGGGGGAAAACTTCGCCGCTTTCTGGGTTGTTGCACGATTTAAGGCGCCCCCACGATTCAAACGTTTAGCCTGCTGCACACGTGGCGGTGTCGCTTCTGAAGAGGGCGGTTTTGCTGTCAGCCCGTGGAACATTGCACTGCTGAGCAACGGGTAGCCTCTCTTCCCTTCAACAGAGCCTCCCAGCTGTATCTTTACAAAGGCAACCAAACGTCAATCAGTAGCAAAGTTCTTAACGGGGCGAGGGGGGGGGGTTAAATTCCCGTGGCCCAAATCGATTTTGACAAACAGATTAAAAAACTTTGGAGTGCTTATCTCTTGCTTTGAGACTAAAAACAAGTTTGGAGTTCAATTTTGTGCCCAACTTTGAGTAGTTGCAAGCCACATACTCCAGTCGCCTTTGGCAGGAGACAGTGGCCACATAAATACTCCTGCCCTGTGTTGTTTGTTCACAGCATTCAAAAGTATATTTCTTTTTTTAAACAAGAGACTAGACCATAGTACAAAAAAAGAGGGTTGATTGATTTGCATACCTCTGATGTGAAGATGAAACCTGCATGATTGCAGCATAGATGTTCTCATAGTAGAGAAATGGGCAGCTAAACCTTATGAAATCAACACACAGGTCCAGGCAAGGATCTGCACTATCAAATGGGAGTTACCAGGTTAAAAGGATTGTATGTAAAATCCAATGTTTAGTTTTAATAAAACTAAAACTAAAACTAAACTAAACAATGTAATACTTGTGGACGAGTTGCTTGAATAACTGTCTAACTCTTGAGATTCTACCACCCTTAGA
Organism: Thamnophis sirtalis; assembly: GCF_051295495.1. Taxonomy (NCBI): domain Eukaryota; kingdom Metazoa; phylum Chordata; class Lepidosauria; order Squamata; family Natricidae; genus Thamnophis; species Thamnophis sirtalis. Next base: position 29,490,055 of record NW_028261381.1, read on the forward strand.
AAAATAAACTTCATATTATAATCCCACTGTTTATATCTTGATAAGAGTGCTACATGGCAGTTTGTTTGTATTAAATGAGTAATCAAAGGAGAGGGAAAATCAAATCGCTAAAAAAGGTTGATAATAAATATAGTCAATTTGGGGCAGTAGTTAAGGAAAGAATTCTAAGGAACTAAAAGTTCTAAATCTGAAGCCAGCTGGATGACCATTGACCAGTGATTTATCTTAGTCCACTGAAGAAGGCAGTGATAAACCACTGTTTGAAAATCTTGCCCCAAAACAATAAGGACTTGTCCATATACACTGGACAAGAACCTGATTCAAAGGAAGTAATAAAAATAACAATAAATATAACAGGAGAACAATCCTGATGATTGGTGAGGGTGATTTTTTAAAACATGGCAAGGCCTGTTGATAGTCTAGCTGTGTTTATCTTTATTCTCCATGGAAAAACAAGCTCCCCCCCCCCAATCTATTCTTTGAATATTCTGGCTTCAAGGCTAATTTTATCAAAAATGATTGGTAGGATGATTGAAGGCAATTTTTATTCACAGATGCTTTTCAAATGCATAAAACCTAATTAGTACTGTGAATTCAAATAATATTTTAACATAACATTAAAATAAACCACTCAACTGAGAGACAAGAAACCTGTATCATGTGCAGATGAGGGTTACTACTTTGTAATGTCATGGTTGTGAATTAGATAAATGAAATTCCCAGAATTTTTGAAACTTATCAGGAAAAGTGTTGTTTTGTTTTCTGGGGGGAGTGAAATTTTGGAGGGAAAATTGAATTTAGTTTTAGTACTCTTTGTGAATATAGGGACACAGTGGCTCAGTGGCTAAGATGCTGAACTTGTCAATCAGAAAGGTCAGCAGTTTGGCGGTTTGAATCCCTAGCGCCACATAACAGAGTGAGCTCCCATTACTTGTCCCAGCTTCTGCCAACCTAGCAGTTCGAAAACACGTAAAAATGCAAATAGAAAAATAGGGACCACTTTAGTGGGAAGTGTGCCTTCGACATTTAATTATGCAGGCCACATGACCACAGAGACATCTTCGGACAGCGCTGGCTCTTCGTCTTTGAAACAGAGATGGGAACCGCCCCCTAGAGTCAGGAATGACTAGCACATATGTGTGAGGGGAACCTTTACCTTATAAATATACAGTAATTTGGTTACCTATGAAATGCATAACAGATGGTCTGGTTTGTTTATAAAAGTATGTTTGATGTACAGTATAAAATTGAAAAATATGGTTTAGTCACCCAATAAATGTAAATTTATTTTTTGAATATAGTTTTAAAAGTTTTTAATATCTGTTACAACTGGCATTACAAAGTGGTATATTGTAAGAAATCTAGTACTCTATCTCTTTTACGCCTCTGTAGGAAAAGGAAGCAGGTTCAGAGTACTGAAAACACAGGAAACCACCAATGTTGCAGAAAAAGAGAATTGTGTATTCTGGACATATATCAAAAGTATTTTGATACAGACCAAAAAACCCTCATTTTGCCACATGAAATATTTTCTAACCAGCTTTCTTTTTCTGAACATGAGGTGGTAGACTTTCCAACAGTTTCTCGTTTTTCTGATCCTTTATTTTTAATATTACAGTAGACTTCTTAGAACTGTCTTGTCTTGATGCAGGCTGTTCTACTCTTTCACATGTTAAGTTAGTTAAACCCAGAAATAGCGCATCTTCAAAAAGACCTCCACAGAATAAAATAAAAAAAAACATTTGAAAATGTTTCATAATTTATTTTCTTTTTTCATTTGTGATGAGGAAGGCCTTGGGAGAAAATATATACAAATTTTCCCTCAGGCCTCTCTATGTCTCGCACATTTACCTCATTTTAATAATATGGAAGATTTTGCTAACTTTCATAATGTTACAATCCTGGGTTTTCCAGTAAAAATAAATGGAGAGAGATTTGGGGTAGTTTAAAAGTAGGGGTCTGGCTGAGGAGCTTTGGGAGTTGAAGTCCAGAAGTCTTAAAGTTGCCATGGTTGGAGACCCTTGGTTTAAAGGACAACATTCCTACAAGCACACAATTAAATTACAGAATTTATGGTAAATGTGGATAGCTTTTGAAGGGAATTACTTAAACTCAAGGAAGATAAAAGTTATCAGTGGTTGCTATCCATGCTAACATAGTAGGTATGCTTTTCTAGATCACCACTATAGCAGCATTCCTCATATCAATATTTCTGCTAATCCAATTCTTTGAAGAATCATTGTTGGAAATAGGATGTTGTAGTAAATAAGCCCTTGGCTTCATCAAGAAGATATTTCCAAGTTTCTAACATACATTTACCTTGTTCAATTCTTTCTTTCCAGACAATAGTGAAGTGCTTATTAGGGCTTCTTGCACTTGGAGTTATCATTACAGCCATAGTTGTTCCAGTAGTTTTGCTGACAAGAGAAGGTAAGTTTAATCATTACTTCCTATTTTAGTATTGTAAGCAATTTTTGAAACTCATTTTCTAAAGCCTTCTGCCAGAGCCTCTTTACCTAAAACAGAACAAAAAATAATAATATATGACGTTATATAAAACAGGGTTGTACAAACTTTGAAAATAAAATATTTTTTCCTGAAATCATTCAAATAATTCAGCATTTCCCTGCTACTTATTTAAGCAGCCTACTTTTTTTAGTTTCTGTGTAAATCTGAAAAGGGCAGCTGTTTCAATAAATCATTGTATGTAATGCTACTCCTTTAAAATTATTTATATAATTTTTTGCTATATATTTTTAAATAATATAAGAAATAGGTTGTAGAAATAAGAAAATCAGGTATGAACAGAGAAATGCAGGTGGATGAGGAACAAATCTGACACATAAAATTAAGACATTCTGAACATAATAAGAAACGAACACTATTATGAGATATTTCATATCCATTTTCTGGTCAAAATTCATTTATACCTGCTAAACATTATAGTTGGATTAAATTGTTTTTATAACCATAAAGTCAGGTGCAAAGTTTAATCTAAAAATTCTTGGTTAACACTATATTAATCATTGAAAGAAAACAATAAATATTAGATAATTCATTTTACCAATACAGTATTATAAATTATGCATTAAAATATGAGCTATAAACCTCAAATATCTCATCGTAAACTCGTTGAATAAGATTGCAGTCCAAGAATAGATTCCAATTAAAATTAAATTCTCATTGGATTTGCTTTTTCAATACAAAATTATTCTGGACATTGAAGGCATAGTACCACAATTTAATTAATCATTTTTATGAAAAGCTTTTTTCAATAAAAGGCATATAAAATCTAAGCAGCTGTGCTTATATTAATAGTTTAGATTTAAACAAACTCTTTGGGTCCATGAGTCAGTTTTTTCAAAAAAATTATTAAAGATTATACTTGCAATAGTAAAAATAATTTAAATTGAAAGACAGAAAGAGAAAGAGAATAAAAATGCAAAGGAAAAAAGACATAGAAGAAGGTAGAAAGTAAAGAAAGTAAATATAAATTATAAATATAAAAATATAAATATAAATATATCATAAAGAATTTCAGTTGGAGAGATCCAGGAGAACAGCCTTTTCTGCTGTGGCCCCCATCCTTTGGAACACCTTTATCAGAGGTGAGATATACTTCCACCCTTCTGGCCTTTCAGGAGGGCCTTAAAACTGCATTTAATTAAAATCTTTAGTCCCCTCTAGCATCCAATTTTTAAAATTGCTTATCTCCATTATATCTTAGAAAAAATTCATATCAAGTTCACTTTCCCACGGAAAAATTTATGATTATTTCCCAAATTTTATTCCAATTTAATCCATTTATAACTTTCTAAAATCCAAATTTTAATTTGCTTTTTGCTGCATTTTTTTTAAATAGAAAAATGATTTATGAAGCTTGCAGTTAATTTTTTTTTGTTAAGGATTGAAGGCAGACTCACTAGTGTTTTCAGATTTCTCTATTCAAAGATCTCTAATAGCTGAAAAATAGCTTATACAAAATTTCCAACAGTTATTAGAAAAACGAGTAGATTAGAAAAGAATTTAGCATGTTTTTAAAGGCACTGAACAAGATAGTTATTCCTTCAACTCTCAGAAATACTATGTCTGCTGGAAGCCACTCTTTTACAGTCTCCTGGTGATGAACAATTGTCTGGAGCACTTGTGGGCAATCTCACATCCTCTCTTTGTCTAGAAAGATTCAAAAAATTGATCTATTCACTGGCTGTTTTTTCTTTGCCACATTTGTCACCTTCATTTCAGTCTTCCATTTCCTTCTCCAGGAGTCCCACATTGGCTCCTAGCAAACTACCTCAACTAGTCTCTGAAGTTTTTTTGGCAGGGTTTTTCGGTAGTGGTTTGTCATTGTCTGCTTCTTCCTAGGGCTGAGAGAAAGTGAATAGCCAAAGTCACCCAACTGTCTTTTGTGTCTGAGGCAGAACTATAACTCTCAGTCTCTTGGGTTCTAGCCTTAACCACTACCCCAAGTTGACTTTTGGATAATTACATTACATTTAATATAGTTATACTTTAAGATGCTCTATATCAGGGGTATCAAACTCCAGGTCCGGGGGCCTGATCTGGCCACAGGATGCTTAGATCTCGCCCGTGGGGCCACCTTGGAAACAATGAAGGACTGTCCCATGGTGCTTCTGCCAGCAAAAATGGAGTTTTTGGCCCTCCCAAGCTCTGTTTTTACTGGCAGAGAGTTGCAGGAGTCCGTCGCAGGTGAAAACAGAGCTCGGGAGCCCATTTTTGCTGGCAGAGCACTCGGGCCACCACAGGTGCTCCCAACATGAGTGACATTGAGCTGGCCATGCCCCAGCCCCCAAGGTTAAATGCAACCCTGATGCGGCCCTCAATGAATTTGGTTTGACACCTCTGCTCAGTTGTTCAGAAATTTTGCTCTGAGCATATAGGATTTGAAAAGCCAGATTGGTCTAATGGGTTAACTCACTTCAAGGTTTATTGTTGGGGAAAATAGGAGAAAGGTATTAAATATTTTTACTGACTTTAGTTATTTGTAAAAATAATAAAGGTGGGATTCAGTTGAATAAATTATGTTAAAAATGAATCCACTTGTAGCATAAATTTGGTCTCATTTTTGTTATATCACATGAAATTGGTTATTCATTACTGTATGCTTTAGCTTAAATCAGTTCAGTAGCTATTTAGTAGAATTTGTATAACATTACACCTATTAAACATGAAATCCTGAATGAATTTGGGGTCAATGAACACTCACAGTTCCTGTGTGTTTTAGAATTTATTATCTTTGTGAGTTTTAGAATTTATCCTTCATGAGAATGTGTGGATCTGCAAAGGAATCAGTGAAACAATTACAACTGTTGTCAGTGAAACAGCTTCTTCTTAGAGAATGGAGCCTTCTTTTTTGTGTTTTATATATGAAACTGTAACAAAAACTTGCCCTATAGAAAAAAGAGGAAGTTTTCTCTATATAGAAAAATAACCTTTTCACCAGGAACAGTTACACTGCCTTATTTTAATGTTTGAACAATGACTTAATTCTTCTTATAGTGGATGAATATTCCTACATAAAGTGTAAAGTAAAATAACACTCAAAATTATGCTGTGGGCATGATCTAAATATACAGTTTACTGATGCATGTCCAGTTAATGGTTTCAGAATTCTGTGATTTCAGGAATGTTGTCATTCTCTTACACTTCACACACTTCACACTTAGACTTATATACCATTCCACAGTGCTTTACAGCCCTCTTTAAGCTGTTTATAGAGTCAACACTCTAACCCTTAACAATCTGGGTCTTCATTTTACCAACCTCGGAAGGATGGAAGGCTGAGTTAACCTTGAGCCAGTGAGAATCAAACTGCCAAACTGCAGTCAGCTGGCAGTCAGTAGAAGTAGCCTACAGTACTGCATTCTAAACACTGTGCCACCATAGCTTTTAATGATAGTTTGTTCATGTGGGCATCAAGTTTAAATTACATTCTTTCTGGAAAATTCAGAGTGCCTTATTAAAAAGAAAGGAATCCAGTATATCACTAACTAAATTCCAGAAATCATTCCTTTAAAGACAAAGCAAATTGTGTTAATGAAAAGGTTATATTCAAAAATAGAAATATGTTAAATTGTAGTCTTTTAAAGAAAAATAGTAAATGCAGATATTTTTAGGAAATTGCAGGAAATTTAGTGAACTTATTTTTTTAATATAATTCTATAATCTTATATATTGGCTGCAACTTTAAGTATGCAGCAAACTGCATTTCTAAAAGATAAAATTTGTTATCAAGATTTTTAAGTCTGTCAAGTGTGCAACACAGCAAAGAGTTGCACACTTGAAGAGTTGGAAAGAAACTCCATTTCAAAGAGGATAATTTTATGTATCTGGAAGAAACTCAATATCCTAATTCAAGGAATAGAGCTAAGGTACAAGTTTGTTATTTATCTTTGAAAAGTCTTTGTATTCTACAGATGAAAAAAATGTTGTGATATTTGATGTATTGTCTAGAATACTACACCACACTCTGTGAGTATTATATGGATTTTTTTTTTGGTCACATTTAGAGAATGACCAAAGAACCACACTACATTTGGTATAGTGGTTAAGGTGCTGTCCTTGCAATCTGGAAAGTGTGAGTTGTAGTCCTGCATTAGCCATGAAAGCTATCTGAGTAACTTTGGATCAGTTGCTCTCTCAGCACAACCCACCTCACAAGGTGGTTGTGTAGAGAAAAATAAGAGGTGGGAATACCATAGGTATGTTCACCACATTGAGTTGGCCAGAATATATTTTTAAAGGCAGGTTAAAATTCTAATACATTTATTTTAATCATTGTAATATATTTAGTGTTTGTTCTAGTCAAGAGCCAAGGTGGCGCAGTGGTTAAATGCAGCACTGCAGGCTACTGCTAGATCAGCAGGTCAGCGGTTCAAATCTCACCGGCTCAGGGTTGACTCAGCCTTCCATCCTTCCGAGGTGGGTAAAATGAGGACCCAGATTGTTGGGGGCAATATGCTGACTCTCTGTAAACCGCTTAGAGAGGCCTGAAAGGCCTATGAAGCGGTATATAAGTCTACTGCTATTGCTAGTGGTGGTTTTCCATTTTTTTTACTACCGGTTCAGTCGCGCGTGTACGCGACACTTCTGCACATGCACAGAAGTGTCCAGGTGAGTGGGTGGAGCCTCCCACCACCACCACTACCAGTTTGCCCGATCTGGCCTGAACCAGCAGAAACCCACCTCTGGTTTGTTCCACTATGTAATTATTATTTATCTTTTTTTCCTCTATTGATAGAGTAAGCCTTTACTTATTTATTTAACTTTTGAAATTAATTTAAATATTAAGCAAATAAATAAGAAAACAAATTATTTTAATTAATTTTCAAAGCACTTTGGGACAAAATATGTAGAAAATAATTAATTTTAAGTCCAATCTGGAGAAAATTCTGTAAGATTGTTGTAACAAGGGTTTTGTCTGTATTTTAAAATAAGTTTTAATATGTTTTTAATGTTTGTCTGTATGAATGCTGTATAACTACAGCATTCTGTGGTTGGTAATCAATGATCTACCAGTAACAAAAGCTGCCCTGAACACTTAGCTCTGTTATCAGAAAGGACTTTAATATTTTAAGTTGGAGATTATAACTGCACCCTTTATCTCTATTAGATTGAATTAATGTTCACAGAATATAAATTTCTGGCTGTTGGTTACTCATACTATGTTCCTAAAATCAGGAGGAATCTGACAGCAATTTATTAAAAGGCATAAGCTTTTGTGGGAAACTGCATCTTTTTTTCTAGAATTTTTTAACCCCACTTTCATTATTTTTATAAGTAACTCAAGAGAATGAACATACCTAACACTCGTTCCTCACATCAACAACAAGGTTGTTGATGTGAGGTGAGTTAGGTTGAGGGAGTGGGACTGGCCTAAAACACTCAGCCAGCCTTCATGAATAAGAATGGACTGGAACTCCCAGTGTCCTGGTTTCTGGCCTTCTATTTATTTCTTAAATAGAAATTAAAATTTCTGTTCATTTTTTATCCTGCCTTTATAATTTTCATAAATAACTCAAGGCAACAAACCTAACTAATATTCCTTCCTCCTTAAGTGTGTTAGTCAGAAACCAGACTTCTTTTGATTTTTGGCTACTACAGAGTAATAACACCTTTTCTCCTTCCCTATTATTCCTAGTAAGCCTGTTTCTCCCTATAGTAAAATCTCTCCTTTTTTTGCACTTTAAATGGAATTTATTTATTTATTTATTTATTTAAAACTTTTATATGTCACCCAATCCCAAAGGACTCTGGGCGGCTTACAAACAGAATATAAAAAACATAAAAACAATACAATTTAAAACAACAATCATCCATCATAACTTCATTCTAGTTGAGGCCGGACCTCAATAGTGAGGTCAACAGCCCCAGGCCTGCCAGAACAGCCAAGTTTTTACGGCTTTCCTGAAGGCCATCAGAGTGGGTATGGTCTGGATTTCCGGGGGGAGCTGGTTCCAAAGAGTCGGAGCAGCCACCGAGAAGGCTCTCCTCCAAGGGCCCGCCAGCCGACATTGTATGGCCGACAGCACCCAAAGGAGGCCCAATCTATGGGATCTTACTGGTCGCTGGGAGGTATGTGTCAGCAGGCGGTCTCGAAGGTATCCTGCCCTAAGCCATGTAGGGCTTTAAAGGTGATAACCAACACCTTGAATTGAGTCCGGAGACCAATAGGCAGCCAGTGCAGCTCACGGAGGATAGATGTAACGTGGATGTACCTCGGTACACCCACTATCACTCGCGCGGTTGCATTCTGAACTAACTGCAGTCTCCGAACGCTTTTCAAGGGTAGTCCCATGTAGAGCGCATTACAATAATACAGCCTCGAGATGACAAGGGCATGAGTGACGGTTAGAAGCACATCCCGATCCAAATAGGGCTGCAATTGGTGCACCAGGCGAACTTGGGCAAAAGCCCCCCTGGTCACAGCCAATTGGATGATGTTCCAATTTCAGCTGTGAATCCAGGAGGACTCCCAAATTGCGAGCCCTCTCTGAGGGGCGTAAATTTTCTCCCCCCAGGGTTAAGGATGGACTGTCCAAACAGTCCTTCGGAGGCAACATCCAAAGCCACTCAGTCTTATCGGGATTGAGCACAAGTTTGTTTGCCCCCATCCAGACCCTAACAGCCTCCAGACATCGGCACATCATGTCCATTGCTTCACTGAGCTGGCAAGGGGCAGAAAGATATAATTGAGCATCATCAGCATATTGATGATACTTTACCCCGTGCTGTTGCATGATCTCACCCAGCGGCTTCATGTAGATGTTAAATAGGAGGGGGAATAGGACCGAACCCTGTGGCACACCACACTCGAGGGGCCTAGGGGTCGACCTCTGCCCCCCGACCAACACCAACTGCAACCTGTCAGAGAGGTAAGAGGAGAACCACCGTAATACGGTGCCTCTCACTCCCACCTCCCCCAGGCGTCGCAGAAGGATACCATGGTCGATAGTATTGAAAGCCACTGAGAGGTCAAGAAGCACCAGGATAGAGGAATGTCCTCTATCCCTAGCCCGCCAGAGATCATCGGTCAGGGTGACCAAAGCAGTTTCCGTGCTATATCTGGGCCTGAAACCAGACTGACAGGAGTCTAGATAATCCGTTTCTTTCAAGGTCTGTCGGAGTTGAAGTGCCACCACCTTCTCAACAACCTTCCCAAAAAAAGGAAGGTTGGAGGCGGGACAATAGTTTTTCAAAACAGCTTGGTCCAGGGAAGGCTTCTTGAGGAGGGGTCTCACCACAGCTTCCTTTAATGGTTGCAGGAAAAACCCCTCCTGCAAAGATGCGTTGATAATCGTCTGGAGCCAGCCTCGTGTCGCCTCTCTGCTGATCGAAACCAGCCAGGAGGGGCATGGGTCTAATAAACAGGTGGAGGCACTCATCGCTCCCATGGCCTTGTTCACGTCCTCTGGGGTGACAAATTCAAACTCATCCCAAAAAACCTGATTAGGACTAGCCCTCAGCATCTCGACTGGCATTGCCCAAACGGAGTCCAGGTCTGTCCAATCTGAGTGATTTTATTCGACAGAAACTGGACAAACTCCTCAGCTCTTCCCTGCAAGGTTCCCCCATCTCCTCACCTTTCAGGAGGGAGCGGGTCACCCTAAACAGGGCGGCTGGGCGAGATTCCATGGACGCAATAAGAGCGGAAAAATGCACACATTTTGCTGCCCGTACGCCACTAGATAAGTCCTAATAAAGGCTTTTAGTAGTGATCGATCAGACTCAGAGTTACTAGCCCTCCAACGTCGCTCTAGGCATCTCTTTTGGCGCTTCATCTCCCGGAGTTCCTCGGTAAACCAAGGTGACCTCCTGGAGCCGCTGCCGCAGAGAGGCCTCAAAGGCGCAATCCGATCCAATGCTCCAGCCGCGGCACTATTCCAGGCAGCGACCAAAGACTCGGCCGGATTGTGGACAAGGGTGTTAGGTATCTCTCCAAGCTGCCTCTGAAACCCCTCAGGGTCCATCAGGTGCCTGGGGCGGAACCACTTAATCGCTTTCGCCTCCCTGCAGTGTGTGTGGGGGGGGTAGTGTCCTGAAGTCAAGCCTCAGAAAGGAGTGATCTGACCATGACAAGGGCAAGGTCTCTATTCCCCTTAAATCAAGATCACATCTTCACTGCCCCGAGAGAAATACAAGGTCAAGCGTGTGTCCCGCCCTATGAGTCGGACCCTGAACTACCTGGGTCAGGTCCATGGTTGTCATGGAAGCCATGAACTCCTGTGTCCCATCTGAGCGTTCACCAAGAAACAGCAGATTAAAGTCCCCCAATACCATAAATCTGGGGAACTCCACCGCCAACCCGGCTACTGCCTCTTGTAGCACAGGCAGGGCTGTCATGACACAGCTGGGAGACAGGTATGTCAACAGCAAGCCCAATTGAACCCTTAGGTCCAACTTCAAGAGGAGAGATTCACACCCCACAATCTCTGGGGCAGGGATCCTGCGAGGAACTAACAACCTTTGACCAATAACTGCTACTCCCCCACCCCTTTCTGGTGTCGTGGTTGGTGGAGCACCTGAAACCCATCTGGGCACATTTCCTATATATTATCTCCCTATATATTGTAGATAGCCTCATTCAGTACAATAACATACCATTCAGTGTACTAGTGTTACAAACTAGCATAGCATATTACGCACTGTTACTTCTCTCTGACCATTTCATGAGAGAGATGTGATTCTGTTAGATATTCCTCCTCCTCCCCCCCCCCCCCCCGCTGACAGAGTGCAAGAGGTTTCCATCAAGGTCCTCTGTTTGACGGGAACAGAGGATGAATCTCATTGGCTAAGAGGTCTGACAGATCCCTTTAAAAGGAGATGCTGCCCGACCATTCCCAAGCCGGATGTTTACTTGACTTGCAATAAAGAGCTGTTTAGGTTTAGGTTTAGGTTTAGGTTTATTATTTATAGGCCGCCCTTTTCCCTGAGGGGACTCAGGGCGGCTTACAATTTATAGGGAGGGGAATACAAAACAATAAGACATAAACAATACATTAATTAAAATAGAACACAACATTCATTCATCATTCGGGTGGGGACGGATTACGATCTTTATCCCCAGGCCTGACGGGATAGCCAGATCTTGAGGGCTGTGCGAAAGGTCTGGATGGTGGTGAGGGTACGAATCTCCACGGGGAGCTCGTTCCAAAGGGTCGGAGCTACTACTGAAAAGGCTCTCCTCCGCGTAGTTGCCAGTCGACACTGACTGGCAGATGGAACTCGGAGGAGAACTCGGAGGCTGTTGTTTACTAAAGCCTATTATGCCTCCTTTACCCCATCTGTACATAGTGAATCTAGAGAATTCAGATAATTTCCCATAGTAGTTAAAATCAAAACTCCGAATTTGTTTCCTTTTTTTAATTGGTCTGTTGCATATCCTTTTTGAAGTCATGCATAATTAAAACCAGAGCTACTCTTTTTATTTTCAGTTGGATAGTCCTTTTTAAAAAAAATTCTGTGAAAATGTGAAATTACTTTTTACAAATAATTGTTAATTATTTGTAATAATTGTACATTAGCTGGGGGTGGGGAATGCAATTGCTCAGCAGTTAAAAAGCTGAGCTTGTCAGCTGGAAAACTGGCAGCCAGGGTTCAAGATCTAAGGGCCACATAATGGGAAAGGTTTTGACCCAGCTTCTGCCCACCTAGCAAGTTGAAAGCATGAAAATGCTACTAGATAAATAGGTACCACTTTGCTGGGAAGGTGTTCATGTTTCACCACAAGTTCTGCCCTGCGGCAGATTTCATGCTGGCCACATGCCCACAGAAACTTCTTCAGACAATACCCTCAGCTAAGAAATTAAGATGAGTACCACTCCCTAGAGTCAGACATGACTGGATAAGGGAAACGTTTACCTTCGCTGATATCATCTAGTAAGGCCTTTTGGAGAATATCGATCTTATCTTGTTTACTATATATCTAGTGTCTCAATAAAAGTCTAATAAAATATCTTATCTGAAAAGCTAGAAACTTTGACAGCTGATAATAGTTTATTAGACTTTTATTGAGATACTAAAGTTGACCTTTGGACTTTTATTATGCCTATTTTTCAATGACTGATGACTCCTGGGGTTTTCCAATGCATTTGTGATCAGAATGACTTCTGATTACAAGCAAAAAAAAGTGAAGATTCGGGTGATGGTACATGCTACTGATAGTCTGCTAGTGACAGAATCACCTGAGCTGGATGGTAATTGATTGGAATATGTCAAGGACAGAGAGTTCAGTCTCATGCCTCTTCTGTTTTCTTCCACCTTTCCCAGCATTACAGGTAGCCCTTGACATATGACTGTTTGTTTAATGACAGTTCAAAATTACAGTGATCTAAAAAAAGACTTATGACCCATCCTTGAAGTTATAACATATTGTATTACTTCTGCCGTTGTCTTATTGGTTTAGGTTTAGGTTTAGATTTATTGGATTTATATGCTGTCCTTCTCCCAAGGACTCAGGGCGGCGCACAACATAAAAGAAAACACATATTACAAAAATTAAAAGGGATATTAAATAAAGTATCCAAAAGAACCCCAATTGATATTTACAATAAAAAATTAAATTAAAATTAACAACCAAATTAATCCTATATTTTATTCTATTCAGGTCAGGCTGGCTTGCTGGAAAAGCCAACTTTTTAGGGCGCGTCGGAAGGACCAGAGGTCAGGGATTATGCGAAGCTCCGTGGGCAGCTCATTCCAGAGGGAAGGCACTCCCACAGAGAAGGGTCTCCCCCTGGGGGTCGCTAGCCACTGCTGGCTGACAGCACCCTGAGGAGGCCAACTCTGTGGGATCGCACTGGACGGTGGGATGCTACTGGTGGCAGTAGGTGGTCTCGCAGGTATCCTGGGCCTATTGCAATTTGGTTATTCCATTTACAATAGTTGCAACATTGTACAGTCATGTGATCATGATTTCTGACCTTTCATCTGGCTTCTGACAAGCAAAGCCAATTGGTGAATCCAGATTCACTTAATGACCATGGTTAATCACTTATGGCCATGGTAAAAATAGTTATAAAATCAGGTTCAACTTGCTTAACAGCTTAGCATCACTTAGTGACTGAAATTCTAGCCCCAATTGTGGTCCTAAGCTAAGGACTACCTTTAGATCCTTTTTCATAGAAAATATAGATAGGGTTACAATTAATTATGCCAATAAGCCATGGACTTTGTTATCTATACATAATGCTTTGAATTTATAGGCAACTTTATTTCTCAGAGCTCATGTCTACAGCTGGCTTCCTCACACTTTTTTCTGCAATACCTGTTTGTATATTCTTTCTTGTCCACTTAATAGAATTGGATTTTATTTTTTTTAAAAATTACTATAAGATGAGAATTAATAATATAAAAGAAAGTCAGAATGCAATACTGCAATTTTTATTTTATGCATGCATAAATAACATGGTACAACAAAAGCTATTATTAGATCCATGCAATCAATGAAGCTGCTAATTTTTAGCAAAGCCTCTCATGGGAAATTGAGTGAAAAGCCACCTTCAGATTGATAAAACAGCATAAAGAGATTCCTTAGCAAAAAGAAATTAAATGCCTTATTATTTCAGAAACATCAAATGGAAGAAAGATAATTCAGTATTCCTGCGGGACAAGAGTTACAATAGTGAACAAAGAATTTGTGACATAGAATCATTAAAGAAAAGATGCAAAAGGATGCACAGAATGAAATGTGAATGACAAAATTTAAAATAATTTTTAACTTATTTTAAATAATTGAATTGTTAAATTGTCACATGGTACGTTGTCCCATGGTGAATTAGCTGTGATGAGTTGTCTTGTGGCGAATTGGCCATGGTAAGTTGTCCATAGCAAGTTGGCTATGTTAAGTTGGCCGTGGTGAGTTGACTGCAGCAAGTTGGCTGGGCTCAGTTGTCCCATTCTGCTACAATAGAGTGATCGCATCCTTCAAGGTGAACCTTACTTTTTCTTTCTTTCTTTGTTAACAGATGCCGATATCCGCATAAAATTTTCTTTGGAGGATTATCTGAGTAATGAATTTCAGTATAAATCATTTAATGTGCGGTGGATGTCAGGTAATGATCCTAAACTTTTGGAATGCCCTGGAGTGGTTTCATTTTTTTTATAAATGTATGTTGGACAAATCGTAAAAAATTGTACATTCTTTCTTAAAGCTTTATGGCAGTGATCAGCTAACCGATCACTAATGTGACTAACTACATACAAAATTCATCTGAGAAATATTTGAGCCAATTGAACGCTGTTTTTACTTCTCATTGGCAGCCAACCTCCTTGGGCTGAGTTTTTATCCAAATTTGATTGTATCCATTTTTTCAGTGAGAACTCCTAGCAACAGTGATATATACTTTTATTATACACTGGACAGCATTTGAAGATTATCCCGAAATTGTAGTCATTTCTGGCATTTGAGACAATGGGACACCTATACTGTAGTCAGTACATTGCTTATGTTAGCGTTCCAAGTAATGCATCCATAGGAAACAGAATTCCAGGGCAGGCAAGTTCCTCAAAGAACAGTTTATTGGATACATCATATTGACACAACTGATGAAAGCCAACTCTGAAATTTCCCACAGCTTTCACCTAATTAAAAGTAAATGTTTCCCCTTTTCCCACAAGTCACTGGTCATGCTGTCCAATCCAGGTGCTGGCTGGTTGCTTGGTTACTTCCCTGCTCCTCTGGCAGGCCACCGGTGAGAACATCCTTGGTTCTGACAGGAAAACTTTCTTGTTTTGGATACAAGACCCCCATCTAACTATTCTCCCCTCCCTCTGATGTGTGGCAACTCTGAAGCCTCCAAGATGGCATCAGCCAGGTTCACTTCAGGATTGACAGCTTACTAATATGTTCACAAGTAAATTCAGAGGACTATATTGGTCAGTGAAGCGTTGGATTGCTTGGATCCAGACTACCTATATATGATTCTGTCTTCTAAATAGAACTGTTTCAACTCCAGCACTATTTGATTAACTCTGGAAGGGATGTTATGGGTCTGTTCCCTCTGGGTGATTGGGAAAGCAGGAAGAACCCAGAGACAGTCCCCCCCCCCCATGATTCTTTGAAGCACTCTCCCCCTTGAGATCTGTGGAGATCTGCTTAACATTCTGGAAAGCAATGAAAACCTGGCATTTCCACCAAGCTTTTGCAACTGGGGCTGGATGCAAGGCAGGGTGGCTTTTAACATTTTAGTTGTGATTATTATAAGCTTAGTTCCCGGGGTTTAACTTATTGTTAAAATGTACTGTTTTAGATATTTAATTTTATGTGAGTTTCCTAAAACTTGTTGGTGGCAGGGTGTAAATGTGGTAAGTAAATCAGTCTACCATGGTTATAGCTAAGGCAGCATCTCTAAATACTTCCTTTACTGTAGATGGGAGGTGTCCTAGCCAACTAATTAAATCATTTTTGCCCCATCATTCCCACTTCATTTTTCATAAACTCTACTTCATAAACATGGAGTGCCAGAATTCATTTGTGTAGATTATTCTCCAACCACATAATAGTCAATTGAAAAATAAAGTGTTCTCTAGTTTGAATTCATACATGATAAACAGACTGTTATGACAATGAACTTAATAAATAATTCAGGATTTTTTTATTGACTTTGTGTGGTAGAAGATAAGGTTTTGTTTATTGGCACTGAAAGTTTTCCTCTTTTTCTTCCCTTTTTAGGTCATGAGTATGTCTACACAAACCAGAACAATGTTTTTCTGTACAACATTGATGATGGAAAAGCGTCTATAATTTTATCAAATGACACATTAGTACGTTTTTTTAATACTACTTCATCAATTCAAAAGTGTTCTGAACTGAATATTTCCTTCCTTACACACAATGTTTTATTACTAATTTATTATGTTTTATCTACAGGACAATTTCAATAGTTCTGAGGCAATATTGTCACCTGACAAAAAATTTGCTCTTCTGCGATACAATTATGAGAAGGTAGCAACAATATTATGCTTTTATACTCCACTTAGTATATTTGTATTGATAAAAGTGGTTTTAACCCTTTACAACAAAGGTCTCAAAACTTTGCAACTTTAAGACTTATGGACTTAACTCTCAGAATTTCTCAGCCAGAGTAGTGTAGACATGACCTCAATGTGTTTGTGATAAGGGAAAAGATAACCCTTAATCTTGAAGGTTTTTTTAAATGTCATAATAAATTACAGTTTAGCAGTATAACTAAATATTACATACTATATTGTAGCCATATACTAGGACTGATATTTATTATCTGAAGTCTTCATTTCTAGAAGGTATCAAGAGGTCTGAGT
This sequence comes from Thamnophis sirtalis, assembly GCF_051295495.1. Classification (NCBI taxonomy): domain Eukaryota; kingdom Metazoa; phylum Chordata; class Lepidosauria; order Squamata; family Natricidae; genus Thamnophis; species Thamnophis sirtalis. The sequence goes on from NW_028261381.1 coordinate 29,506,855, forward strand.
TAAAGTTGAATTTTGTTTATCATGATTTTATGACCACTAAAAAGTATATGGGTAAAATTCATGCAAACAGGACTTTTAAAATATATTTTGAACCACACATGTTTTTAAGTGTTTTTCTTTATATGCAAATATTATTTTTACAGGTGTGGAGGCACTCATACACGGCATCATACCATATCTATGATCTAAACAACAAGTAAGTAACTGCATTGTCTTTTCATGATGTTTCAATGGCTTACATTATATTGATAATTTTATTTATGTTTCTTCATAGAACCATAATCGCTGAGAACCCACTTCCTACGACTATCCAGTATATATCATGGTCGCCAGTTGGACACAAGCTGGTTAGTAAAATACATGGGGTTTTACTTCCTAAGTAAAACCCTATGTAACTAAGTATTCCTTGTAACACCAATTCAGATATTCCTGTGCACCATTTCTATAATCCAAACTGCACCATACACACAACAGAAATTTCTGGAAATGTAAGAGGGGACAGGGATGTTCCAGAATATTTACATAAGGACTTCAGTTCATTTTATCAGATTGAATGTTAAATATACAAAGAACTAGTGTCATATATATTAAACTTTATAGTAAATGTATATAGGCCCAGTTCAAAGTGAGGCCACTTTGGGGGGGGGGGGGTTAATTCACTCTTGGTTCCTTATTCTAAAAGTTGTCACATACAATTTTTTTAAAATCACAATTTGTGAAAGCATAAACCTGATTTTCCAGCTTAATCAGAGTGAATTTGATCTGAATTGGACTTTAATTCACAAACTTTCTAGGTTTAAAAAAATGATAAGATAGTTGCATGCTAAATTGTTATCATGTGTTTAGCTCTCAATGGCATGACATATTGACAGAAAAAAATCTACTAGCTACTAGTTGAATGGGTAATAGAAGGAGAGGGGAGAAGAGACCTGATCTTGGAAATATGGAATCTTATATCTAAACATCATACTGTAAAGTTATTTTATAATACTTAAGGGGCAAATGCAACAAATTAATGGAAAGAGAACCAATATTTTAATGTATAGGAAATTGGGTAAAGCAATATTAAGTTTTCTCAGGATTAATTAGACAAAATGTAACATTCTAGGTCTTTCTTGTAAACCATTCTGATTTTTTCTTTATTCTGAAAATAACAAGGGTAAAAGAAATTCAATTTCCTGTATTTAGGTGGGTGAGAAGAATCTTACAGTTTCTAGATTTACAGTAAAGAAAGCTGTACAGCTTTCTAGCTTTACAGTGTAAAACAGAACCTCCACTTTAGAGTTGATGTTTGTAGAAATATAGGAAATGAAAGTACCATAAATGTAATTGGTTGGATATAAAGTAAAGGTTATAAAATCATTTTCTGCTGGTAAATACTGTAATGTTTGTTTATGGCAGGCTTATGTTTACCAGAACAATCTTTATGTGAAGACAACACCAAATGCCAGCGCTGTTGAAATCACTGACAATGGAGCCGAAAACAAAATTTTAAATGGATTAGCAGACTGGGTGTATGAAGGTAATTGTCATTGAAAGGGGGGACTCCTTAAAAGCAACTTAACTGCTATCACATACAGAAATAAAATATTTCTTTTGAATCCACTGCTTGGAACAAAGTGGGGAGGGGCAACTCCATCTTTGAGGCACATAACCCTTTCTAGCTTTCAAATCCCCCTTTAAATTCTTCTGAGGAGATACTTCGCTTCAGAAACAATCCCCATGAAATTGTTATCTGGACAAGGATGAAGTGGCCTCAGAAGACCAAGAAAGAGCCTTAAAGTGTTGATACCTTTCAGAAATATGGCTGCCTCAGTGTTCAAAGCAGCAAATCCAGCATAGTGTATTCTTTATTTGGGAAAGTTCCCTTCCAAATGGCTTGTGAAATATGTCTTGGCTTGATAATAGCTGTATTTTGGTAATAACTGTGTATTGGCTTAGGTGGATATATTAAACAAGCCTTAGTCTCATATTTTACCTCCTCTTTGCTCTTTCATTCACATATGATTGATGGGTAGAGATTCAAAAGTACATATGCTTCCAGGCAGTAGAAAATCACTCTTCATCTTGGTTCCCCCACCCCACCCCGCGAGATAATAACAAAAACACAATCCAGAATCAGGCAGAAGTATTGCAATCAAAGTAGGTGACCAAAAGAAATATATGTATGGTAAACCACAGGTGAACTTTGAATACCATTTTTTATTAAAGAAATGTTTAATGAAGTATAATCCAAAAAGGAAATAAAGATAATAAAAATAGTAAATTCAGGAGCCAAGGTGGCGCAGTGGTTAAATGCAGCACTGCAGGCTCCTGCTAGATCAGCAGGTCAGCGGTTCAAATCTCACCGGCTCAGGGTTGACTCAGCCTTCCATCCTTCCGAGGTGGGTAAAATGAGGACCCAGATTGTTGGGGGCAATATGCTGACTCTCTGTAAAACGCTTAGAGAGGCCTGAAAGGCCTATGAAGCGGTATATAAGTCTACTGCTATTGCTATTGCTATAAATAATGGAAGAAGAAAAGGGAGATGATTAAAGAAGCAGCTTCCAATCTTATTGATAGTGGTTATAGATACATTTTTACTTTGTTGTCTTTCTCTAAGGTTACATCCTCACTACAGCTGAATGTTTCACAAGGAATATAGTGTTATTTTTATTATTACAATATTATTCATAGTTTGTGTCACATATATGTAGTTCAACCTCCTGCCTAAGCAATATACATAACCAAGAGATCAAATTTAACATTGTTGACATTTTTTTGACTAAAGATTCTTCTTTCTAATTTTTCTATAAAATAATCAACATAAATTGGCCAAAACCTTTCATAAAATGAGTATCATAGTATATGAGGATTGATTCTTCTTCTACTAATAGAAAAGAATATTTATAGCTCAAGGTTAAACTGTGGGGTCCTTGGTGCTCTCTGAGCTTGGTTGTTTTCTTACAGACATTTCATTACCAAACTAGATTGCATCATCAGTGCACAGTTCCACTTCTAGCTTATGTGACCAAGCATATTGATCAAATAGGGATATGATCAAATATCCCCAACCACTAACACCAAGAAGGCCAGGTGCTCAGTATAGCGAGTGGGGGGAAGTCCCGATACATCACATGATGACGTGAGATTGACACCCCTGAAGTGTCAAAGTGTTGCATTCCATTAATTACCCATTCCCATTTATTCCTCATCTACATTTTTTTTATGATTTCCTGTTCGGTGTTCTACCTCACAGAAAGTGGCAGAAACTTGAATCTGACTTCTTAGGCCTACTGTATTTGTTGAGAGAATTGGCACATCACCCATATACTAGAGGAAGATTATTGCTGTACCCATTGTTTTTTTTTAATAATTAGGTAGCTTTTTATAATATTGTTACAGAAGTTAAACAGAAGGAAAGGCAGTGCATATCTTTGCTTAATCCCCACTGAATTAAAATTTCACTAGATATCCTATCTAAACTGCATTAAAGTATTTTTGTGTGATATTTTAATAGCAACAGCTGTAGGTTAATGAAAGAGTTTTCCAAACTCTTCCACTGTCTGTCTCTAGGGAAAGAACCAAAAACTGATTTTTAAATCACAAAGATTACCCAAAGGATATTTGCAAAATAGTTGAATATTTCTTTGCTAAATGTTGACCCCTAAAGACCCCTAAAATACATAAAATGTATTTGTAATGTTCAAAAATTAACGGAGGAATTCTTAGTAGTCATTTTATATTTCTTGTATACACGAAGACAAATTCCTTGTGCGTCCAATCACACTTGGCCAATATAGAATTCTATTCTATTCTCTTATGTTAGAACTATGATAGTATTACAGTCAAGATGTGTAAATTAATAAACAAATAAATAAATATTCCAATTCTCGAATATATTAGATTAATTTATATACTAATATACTAATATATTAATCTAGTATAATCTTTACTAGATTATACTAAATTAATATATTAATATATTACTAATATATTAATATATTAAAATGACCAAAATAAAGTTTCTGTCTGACTATTTGTCTGTCTGCAATCTAGTGCATTGAAAATCCTCCAAGCTATTAGAAAGTGGGTCCATATATTTTATTATGTTTCTGTATGAATTATCAACCATTCCTTTTGATTCATTAAACAAGCTTCTTGCATACAGGTTTTGCTCACTCTACTTTATATTAATATAATTTTTAGTAATGAATGATCGGAAAAAGAAGTTATATAAATATACTTCTCTTCATAAAGAAATTAGGAAGTTTTCAACATTTATATTTTTATTATCGTCTCCAAGACAGCCCAAGTAATTGCACTTATTAAAGTGCCTTTTTAGATATAAAATATTCAGGGAATGTTTAATTTGTACTTGTATATTTTCTTCCAGAGGATACTAAGTTTGGGTACATAATGAGAAACTTAAGTTTCTTTGCATTTAATTATTGTTCATTATAGATGATATATTTGAAAATGTTATAGTATAAACAAAAAACAATTATCCGTAATATTGAAAGCTGAGATAAATCAAAATACTAGAATTTGCATCATTATTAAAGCCAGATTTTTATAACAGAATATTTCCATAGCACCGTATTTCTAAAAAAAAAAGCATTTCTGAGAGTTGACTTACTGTTTTGGTTGCTAAACATTGCAAGTAATCTGAATTTTAGTAATTGAAGTTTCATCTGAAATTATACATGCAAGTTATTATGAACAATGTTTCAGAGGAAAAAGCCAACTTAGCAACTATTGCTTCAAAAGAACACATTTGCATCTTTTTCAGAGGAAATGTTTGGCACCCATTCTGCTTTGTGGTGGTCTCCAAATGGCAGGTTTTTGGCGTTTGCAGAGATTAATGACACAGAAGTTCCTGTTATTGAGTATTCGTTTTATTCAGAAGATACGCTGCAATATCCAAAGACCATTAAAATCCCATATCCTAAGGTCTGTGTTATTTATTAAACATAGTTGTTGAGTGGTTTGATTAAGAGAATAGTCACATTTAATCATTTGCTGCTAACAAAAATATTGTCTGTCTCTCCTCAACAGCTTGCTGTGATTACTGTGACTTAAGTCAATAGCATCTGGCAGCTCTGAAGTATTCTATTATCTCTAGGGAAACAGGAAATGAAAGCAATTGAAGGCTATGGAATATTTGAGTTTCTAAAATGTTTTGTTGAAGAGCACTTGGATGATCAATGGAAAAAGGAACACTTCAACTCAATGGGTTGCATAGCAAATAAGGGACTAAGGACCATTAGCTCTGTTATAAAAAGGGAGGAGCGGGCTAGGTTACAGCCATTACTCCTTTGGAAGACAGATTTCCAGGCTTTATTTTTTATTAAACTAGGCTGATATATTTTCCAGGGCAGATGTGAATTGTTTTTTTTTTTAATGTATGCAATGGAACTATACTTGGTTTCAGCTTTGTCAAACTTTAGAAACTGGTATGCTCTCAATAGTTCTAGGGCACCGGTGTCAAACTCGCTGCGTCACATTGCCGTCACATGATGCTTTGCTATGTTTTTCCCATTCGTGGAGCTGGGGTGGGTGTGGCCTGTGCATGATGCCAATTTGATACCCCTGTTCTAAGGTCTTTGCAGAGGCCATTTCCTCTGATGTTCCATAGACTGATCATGTGGCTGTAATATCCCATGGCCAGTCCAGGACATGATGGGCAAGAAGCCTCAATGTATTGTAGAGAATGTGGTATTGCTTTAAGTGTGCTAGCATTTTCAGTGGTTCAGCAAAGTGAGGAAAAATGTCCCAGCTTGTCATGCATTTTAAAAAGTAAAGGTAACTTCTTTTCTGGAGTAGAATGAGTATGAGTGGGACTTTATTCCTGCTGTCATTCATCTTGGCATGGAACGTCTGAAGTAGCTCACCCATATTCTGTTTCAGTAGAATCTTAAAATCCCTAATGGGACATGATCTGGACACATGTTGGTCTGTTTAGTTCTCAGAATCATGTAACTGAAAATATTTGACTTATCCTAAAGTTATTTCTGGAAGTCAGAAAGGCAGTACAAGGTAAAATTAAATTAGTTGTTATGCATATTTGCAATTGATACAATTTGGTCCTGATGAGATTGCTTCTATCATCAAGATTAAAGCTATGGTTTATTTCAAGAGGAAGCAGTTGTTGATCAAAGATCAAGAGTAGTTCTAGGAGGAATTTTGATTGAATTGTAATGTAGGAGGAAGATGGTTAGCATTCCCTTGATCAGTACTTAAATTAGATTTGGTGACACAATGTGCTTTTCATTAGAAAGTACAAACAGAGCTGTTGGTGTCCCCCTTGTCATTTTCAAATCATGACCTAATTATTATGAGACTCTCTGGTGCCACTATCCACTGCAAGAAATCTGAACATTATATTGGTCCACCCCCAGCAACTGATGGAGCTAGAGAAGTTTCAGAAAGAGCCTGGGATTGTTTCTCCTGGCCTGCTAGATCAGAGGTCTTCAAACTTGGCAACTTTAAGACTTGTGGACTTCAAGTCCCAGAATTCTCCAGCCAGCTATGTTGTCAAGTTTGGGGCCACCTGTGCTAGATGATCCATCTAAAGTCTTGGTTGCTGCTTGGAATAAGGGGGCAGCTGAGACTTTGGTTTAGATTGCATTCCCTGCATTTTACAGAGAAGTTGGGGGAGATGAAATGGGAGAAGAAACATCTAGAGCAGCAGGCCCCAACCTTTTGGGCACCAGGGATTGTTTCCGTTGAGAAAGGTTTTTCCTCAAACTGGAGGGGGCACAGTTTTGTGTGTTGCCTGCATCACACAGATGGGCAGGTTGTTGGAATGCCATGGACTGTGGGTTGTGTACTCATGAACTAGAGTGCCACTAAATTCAACAAAGAAGGAGCTTGATTGAATATGGGCTAGAATCACTTTTAAGGCCTTGTGGCACTACGATGGCAAAGCAGCAATATTTTCCCACTCTTATTGCATCCGCAGATTGTCATATGCAGCCCTATTTCACCTCCTGTGTAAGGGGGTGCTAGGAAACTTTGTCAAGGATGTGTGAAGGAAATGGCTCAGCATTTTAGATTCACTTGCAGTTTGACACTGGCCTTATTGAAGGACCAGAGGAGATGCCTAGAGTTAAATCTTGCCCAGTTATCTGGGAATGGTTTGAGCCTGTTGGAGCTGAGGAAGTAGACAGAGACGTGAGCTAAGCCACATTCTCTTTAGATCTAAGCCACCTCCTGGGGTATGGCATGTGAGTGAATTTTAGTGGTGGTGAATTCTTCTTTGAGTGAGGAGTTTTTTTCCTTTGCCTGTTAAGGAAGCTTTATCCACCACCTCTTCAAGACCCCATCATTGGACCTCTTAATACTGGACAATTTTTGCTCAGTGTATTCTTTTTGAGGAGGGTGATTAAGAAGGTGGTTGTGCAGCATCTTCAAAGGATCTTTAAAGGACCATGGGACACAGTGGCTCAGTGGTTAAGACGCTGGGCTTTTCGATCAGAAAGGTCAGCAGTTCAGCGGTTCAAATCCCTAGCGCCGTGTAACGGAGTGAGCTCCCGTTACTTGTCCCAGCTTCTGGCAACCTAGCAGTTCAAAAGCAGGTAAAAATGCAAGTAGAAAAATAGGGACCACCTTTGGTGGGAAGGCAACAGCGTTCTGTGCACCTTCGGCCATTAGTCATGACACATGACCACGGGGACATCATCGGACAGCGCTGGCTCTTCGCCTTTGAAACGGACCCCCTAAAGTCGGGAATGACTAGCACATATGTGCGAGGGGAACCTTTACCTTTAAGGACCATGGATTAAGCAGATTATCTGGATCCTTTTCAGTCAGATTATGGACCTGGGTATGGAACAGATACATCAGTTGTTCTTTTGCATGTTCTCTGACATAGGAGGATGACGGTTCCTCCTTTGTGTGGTGCCTACATTGAGGATGTTCTCCCCACTGAAGCTCTTATGAGCTTCCAAAGTTCCCTCAAAGCCTTTTTATGCCAGCATGCCTGGGAATCCCCACAGGGACGGGTGAACCAGTGAGGTGGCTCCATTAACACCCGTTGTATATATTCTTTGTTTTAACACTGTTCATGTAGCTTTTTAAAAATGCTTTTTAATAATTGAATATTAACAGTTTTAAATATCTGTGTGATGGGCAGCAATCTAAATTAGATTAAATATATTAATAGTTCAAAGCTAGGCTCATTTTCAGAGATTAAATTAATAATGGACTACGACTAATGTATGAAATTCTAATTTATTTTGAGGGGTATGTTTAGTGTTTTTAGTCTTAATCTGAAAATAGAAAATCATTTTCTATAATAGAAATTTTCACTATGTCATGTGATTAGGAGTTAATGTTACATTGATCTCTAAAAGAATAATCATTCACAAAATATGGGTGGTCATAATGTATCCTGAATTGGCTGCTTTTACTAATGTAGAAAAATTACATTATGTTTAGTACTGGCCTTCAAATTTTTAGCTATGAACCTCTATAAAACACAAATTAATTTAAAAAATATATATAAACAAATTTTTCTTACATTTCATGTTGAGCTTTAAAAGCTAAGCCTTTGTAATTTTCTAATTAGCATTGCCATTTGGACAGAATCTGTTTTAATATGTTTTAATTTTATCCAGGCAGGTGCTATAAATCCAACAATAAAACTATTTGTTGTCAATATTGAAGCCCTTTCCACAAAAAATATCTCAGAAATTGTTGCACCGTCTAGTATAACATCAGGGTAAGTCCAAGTAATATACTTTGTTCTGGTGAATGTTGCAGATTATTATTGTAATTATTTTATAATTATTGAGTAATAAGATTTTAAAAAACATTCATTTATTACATTAAAAATCCTGTGGAGACTTCATTTATAAATACTGGATTTTTTTTTCAATGTGTACTCAGCTGGATCATTCATTTTTTTTAATCATATTTATTAAAACTGCCCAAGTCCAAGAAGATTCTGGAGGGCAAATAATAGGATATACACATAATTAATTGTCCAAACTAAAACACTGTAAAAGTTTTTTTTATATCCTAGTGACAAAACTTGAATATGTGAAGAGAAATATATAAGCTGAATTATTTGAGTAGTTTATTATATGTTATAAAATATAAAGGATATTATAAGCCAGGATGAGCCATATCAGCTTCTATATTTGAACATATTTTTCAAACATAAAAACAAATGTACAAATATTAATATAGTCTCTCTCTCTCTCTCTCTCTCTCTCTCTCTCTCTCTCTCTCTCTCTCTCTCTCTCTATCTATCTATCTATCTATCTATCTCTCTATCTCTCTATCTCTCTATCTCTCTATCTCTTTCTCTTTATCTTTATCTTTATCTCTTTATCTCCAGGGATCACTACTTGAGTGTTGTAACATGGGTGACTGATGAAATACTTTGTCTGCAGTGGCTTAACAGGATTCAAAACTTTTCTATGCTCACCATCTGTGATTACTCTAGTGATAAATGGCAGTGCCCAAAGGTATGAGTGAAGTTGGATTGTAACAATAGCAATAGAACGTAGACTCATATAGGTATATGACCCATTAGGTATATGAAAGAGGCAGTCCTTTTAGTAGACAGGAAACAAGCTATGTTTTTTAAATAGCAATAGCACTTAGACTTATATACTGCTTCACAGTGCTTTCCAGCCCTCCCTAAATGTTTTATAGAGTCAGCCTATTTCCCTCAACAATCTGGGTCCTCATTTTACCAACCTCGGAAGGATGGAAGGCTGAGTCAACCTTGAGCCGGATAAGACTCAAACTACTAAACTGCTGGCAGACAGCAGAAGTGGCCTGAAGTACTACATTCAAACCACTGTACCACTGCAGCTCTTAGAGGTTGTAGAGGTTGAAGGGTGAAGATTAGCTTGACAGTGCAAGCAAACAATTATATCCTTTTTTGTTAATAGGGAATGAATGGTAGGTGGGGTAAATAATGGAGTTGGTGGAGAGATGCTTGGGAAAACGTGACTTGGGAACGGGAGAGGCAGATTTGTGGAGTCCTCTCTGAGCTTCATTGTTTTCTTGCACATGTTTCATTACCCAACTAGTTAACATCACTGTTACTACTTGATGATGCTCCTTACTAATGAAATACCTGCAAGAAAACAATCAAGGTCAGAAATTATCAGGACCCCCATGGTTCAACCCGGCACTATAAATAAGACCTGGCAGCAGAGATGTTCACCCTCATCCCCTAGACTCTGTATCATGCCCTGCATGGGCCTTATTTTGAAAACTACTTGGAAACTGTGTTTGGTACAAAATGTAATGGCCAAGATATTAGCAGGTAAGCACCTGCTATAATCCTGATTCTCTGGTTGTTTCATTGGATATGAATAGGTTTCTGAGTTGAATTCAGAATGCTGGTTTCTGTATTCATGGTGGCACAGTGGTCAGAATGTGGTAGTGCAGGCAACTACTACTGACTGCTGGCTGACTGTAATTTGGCAGTTCAGTTCTCACTGGCTTAAGGTTGACTCAGCCTTCCATCCTTCCAAAGTAGGTAAAATGAGGACCGAGATTGTTGGGGGCATAATGCTGACTCTGTAAACCACTTAGGAGGACTGTAAAGCACTGTGAAGCAGTATATAAGTCTAAGTGCTATTGCTATTTAAAAAACATAGCTTGTTTCCTGTCTACTAAAAGGACTGCCTCTTTCATATACCTAATGGGTCATGCAAAACTAACGGGTATGTTTAAAATAGGCATTGCCTTTTATAATGTTGTTTTTAATAAATTTAAGATGATTGGGCTGCTGATATTTATTTGGATAGGTTTTACGTACTTATATGCATGTTTTTGTTTGGGTATTGTAATTCCCTAAGTCTTGGGAGTGGGGTAGTGAATCAATCAATCAATAAAAAAGCCATCTATTTGCAGAAAATTTTGTAAATATTGACATTAATCTTGAAAGAGAGAAGAGCTAGATTAACAGACAGAGATTACTAAAACAATGAAGATCTTTCTCTTTTTCCTCAGGAGCGTCGTGAAGAAAGTAAAACTGGCTGGGTTGGCAGAGTAAGTACAGTGATTTAAGGATCAACTTATATGTTGCATGGCAGCCAAGCATCCGTTCCTACAGAGGGAGCATAGCTAAAGAGATATCTTACAGTGAGGAAATGAAGCATTTCATTGTACCCGGCAGCTGTTTTCTATCAGAAGCATCTATACTCTTTCCTTCCTTGCCAGATTCTAGCCCCATATTAGTAAGATAAAGACAAGCTTGGAACAGTGTTATAAATATTTGTTAGCATGTGTATATGTGGGTTTCAGGGCAGGAAAAACAATTGGTTGAATACAATTAGACCTTCTATTTCCATGTTGCTTCTTAAAAGCACTGGGCCAATAAACAATCTGAACAATACTGTATGTTATTATTTTGCAATGTATAGTTTACTATATAGACACAAAGTTAGCTCTTAATAACTTTTTTTCCCATGTGGAATGTTGAGGATTTTTTTCAAGGCCATTTGGAATTGCAATTATACTCCCACCCCCTGATGTGTGAAATACACTGACTTCTCAACTTTTTAATTAACCCTGTAACCAAGTCTTCGTTATAGTCTTTGTTATATTTTGCAGGTCATATGGAACCCACATCTCTCTCACATTTCTGTCTTGCAATCCCTAATTTTTAAAAAGGATGTGTGATATATAATGTCATTGCAGTCTTTTCTCATTCTCTTCAAACAGTAGTCAAAGAACCAAACATTGTGCAAGGAGTTGTCACATTATAAGTAGTTTTAATCAGTTATTACAAGAGGACTGAAAAAGTTGAAACTTGATAGCAACTTTATTTTTTGTGGGATATCATCATATCCATTTATCTTTAGAAGAATGGAACTATTGCTAGGACTTCGTGTTAATGAAATTAATGTAAATTATTATTTGCTGATTTGGCTATTCATTCTGACATTGGCAATTTGTGTGGATTCAGCAAACATTGATATTTCTGATTTCATCTTTCAGATTATCTTTTTGTGGTTGACATATTAAGTTAAAAAGTAGTGGCTAAGATGCTGAACTTGTAGATCAGAAAGGTCGGCAGTTTAGCGGTTCGAATCTCTAGCACCGCGTAACAGAGTGAGCTCCCATTACTTGTCCCAGCTTCTGCCAACCTAGCAGTTTGAAAGCATGTAAAAATGCAAGTAGAAAAATAGGGATCACCTTGGGGGGAAGGTAACAGCGTTCCATGCACCTTTGGCATTTAGTCATTCCGGCCACATGACCACGGAGACGTCTTTGGAAAGCGCTGGCTCTTTGGCTTTGAAATGGAGATGAGCAGAACCCCTAGAGTCGGGAAAGACTAGCACATATGTATGAAGGGAATCTTTACCTTTACTTATATTAAGTGGAACCTAGTGTTTTCATATCTAATGCCTACAACTAGCAGTTGTTCACATTTTGGGGACATAGAGGTATCCTCGGCTTACAAACATTTGTTTAGTGACCATTTGAAGTTATAACAGCACTAAAAAAGTGACTTTTGAAAATTTTCCATGCTGATAATCATTGCAACATCCCCATGGTCATGTGATCAAAATGTGGATGCTTAGCAACTGCCTTGTGATCACCTTTCTGACAAATGAAGTCAATGGGGAAGCCAGATTTACCCAACAGCCATATTACTAAGTTAACAATGCAGTGATTAACTTAACAACTGTGGCAAGAAAAGTTATAAAATGGGACAAAACTTACTTAACAACTGTCTTGCCTAGCAACAGAAACTTTGGGATCAATTATGGTTTCCCCCATTGACTTTGCTTGTCAGAAACCAGTTGGGAAAGTTACAGATGGTGATCCAATGTCATTGGGACAGTGCAACCATCAAAGATACATGCCAGTTGCCAAGCACCTGAATTTTGATATTGTTATCATGAGGATGCTGCAATAGTTATAAGTCACTTATTTCAGTGCTGTTGTAAACAAATAGTTATAAATCAGGGCTGTAAAATGAATATTGTATGGTCAGTAGATTGCCAGGTTCTGCCTCTAAAAGGAGAACAAGTTTATAGGAACAAGGAGCTGTACAATAACATTACTAAATCTATATGTAGGAATAATGCTTCCCCCCCCCATTATCATTTGCTTAAAAGAGTCATGTTTTTTTTAAAGCATCAAATATAGACCCACCCTGCAAAATAATGGAAGTTAGTATCTTCTGCTGTCAAACCTGATCAGAAAAGAAAGACCTTAATATAACTAACACATTTTAGCTCTTCACGATAAAATCTCAGGAAGCAACGTGATAAGCAGATTGTGTATGGTGTGAACAGTGAAGCAAACGGAAAGGAAAGAAAAAAAAGGAGGAGTATAAATCTACTATAGAAATAGGAAAAAATAGGTTAACATTATTATTGTCATGCTTGTTCCACTATGATTTATATATGCTCAGATAAGTCAGTTACATCAAGAAAATACAAGGTATCTTATTACTGTATAAGACATATTACCTGAAACTTCCCTTGTTTTAAATGTCCCTGAAAATTTGATTGGGATAGAATAAAAAATGGGTACAGCCAGCGATAAAATAATTTGGATGGACATGGATCTCTTTGTGTTGTTCAGCTACATCTCCAACTCCCATCAATACTAGCCAACTGGTGGAAATGGTGCTAGAATGCTTATTCTTTACAAGTAAAAACTTCAAAAAAAAATTTAGAAAAACAAAACAAAACATTTTAAAATGTGCATTAAAAAAGACAAAAACACAAATACATATTTTGTTTCCTCCTAGCTGATTATTGATAGATGTATTACAACAATAATAGTATGGCATTTTTGAAGAAAGACGTTCCAAAAGATTTTTTTTATTCAGTTGTAATTCATCTCTTTACCAAGTTTTTTAAGATTAAGTGTATATGACACTCTAAATTGTTGTTGAATGCAATAAATAAGAACAAACTCAATTCCAAGAATGAACTATTGTTCCAACAGCTCTGATAAGATAACAGTGAGCAATTTGTTCACTGGTGATTTTATGAGGATGTTAATGGCTTTTTAAAGGTAATTGCTTGACATGTTTTGTGGAATTATTCAAATGGGGTATTAGAGTTCTACTGTACTGAAATAAATTTGTTGTCTGCAGTAAATTATGAAGCGTGAAAAAAGATGGTTTTTACTCAGTTGGAATATTTAATGAGATTAAATTCAAGTAATTTAAATTCAAGTAACTTCAAGTAAGATAGTGACACTGATTGCAAAAATGTTCTCTGCATTTATCAACAAAATAGCTTTCCTCAGGCAAAATATCTTCCAGAAAAAAAATCTGTCAATTCCTAAAAGTATTCTCAAAGACAAACTTAAAACTGCTGACATAGATGCACTTGAAGGTTACTTACATGCTCTAAGACAGGGGTGTCAAACTCAATTTCATTTAAGGCCACATCAAGTTGGTGTTGGACCTTGGGGGGCCGGGGTGGGTGTGGCCAGGGTGGGTGTGATGGACTGAGCACTCTGCCAGCAAAAATGGGCTCCTAAGCTCTATTTCGGCTGCGATGGCCTCCTGCAACCCTATGTCAGCAAAAACAGAGCTCAGGAAGGGCACATGCAACCCTCCCAAGCTCCATTATTGCTGGCAGAGGTACAGACTGGTCCTTCACCGTTTCCAGATCTAAGCATCTCATGGGCCGAATCCAGCCCTGGGCCTTGAGTTTGACACTCCTGCTCTAAGAATTGACACATTGACTCAAGTTGGTGTGCTAATCAATTTGAAGATTCCTTACGGATGATTAAGCCATTCAAGCTACGGGATATAGATGTGTCAAAAGGATGACAAATACAAAACCAGTTTCAATTGAGAAGTTTATTTACACCTCTGATAGAACAAGAAGATGGCAGTGATTGTGGTTAGCACTAATTTCCCCAATTCGTATTTTTTTGAGACAGTTTAAGTGCAGTTCATAATCTTTTTAAAAAAGAAAGCAGAAAAAGGTCTTCATCTCAATGAAAAATAAGGGAGAAACTATTTTAATATTGTTTTGAACAGCCATCTAGCACGCCACTCTGAATGCCAAAGAATGTGTGAGTTTGAATATTTTGATTAACAGCCAGAATTACCTTAAGAAGTGGGGGCTGTGTAAGGATAAGATAATAGGACTTCATTTCAGGATTCAAGTTATTTCTTCAAAATAGGGAACTGCCCTCAATAGATATTGCATTCGAATTTAATTTCTTTTGTCTTTCTGTATTAAAAGATGTATTCTCTTTTACTTCCATTTTTGTGGACATTTTGTACAATATCAGATTGAGTTGAAGATTTTTTTTCTTTGTTAATTTCTTAGGAGCTCATATGTAACTTGAAAATCTTCCTATTGCTGAGATAAAAAAATATTTTTGAGACATTTTTTTAAAATTCAGTGTGATTTTGTTGTTCATATATTCATTTATTATTATTCAAATTTATATATTTGTAATTGGAACTGTCTTCTAAATTGGAGGGAAAAGACTAAACCCTAATCATGTCTTTATGCTACACAGCATTTTATGTTGCATTATAGAAATTTTTTACTTTTTACTTATCAGAAGGCTGTAAGACAGTGGTGTCAAACTCGGGTCATCACATGATGTATCACAAGTTTTTTCTCCTTCACTAAACTGGGTGTGGGCGTGGCCAGCATGTGATGCATCTGGGCCATGGGCCGCGAGTTTGACAGCCCTGCTGTAAGACAATGGGAATCTAATCTTCAGAGATCATGGTTAGGGAGTAACAGGTGAAGGACATTTTGGAAGATAGATGGTAATACTGGTAACTGTGAGGCAAAAGACTTCTGGCAGGATCTTTTTGACGTTTTCTAAGATTCTTGGGTGAGGAAGTTTGAAATCCTTTCATATAGGTTCATTTATGCCACTTCAAATATAATTTCTTTTTTCAAAAAAATAGGTTTCTATGAATAACAAATTCATTTCCTTGCGATTTGTTAATATGCTATTTAGAAAAGTTGACTTTAAAGCTAACATTAATAAATATAATTAGTGATTGACAGTACCAATAACAGCAACAATTTAAAAATTAGAAAAAGTGACTATTTCTTTGTGTAGTACAGATATAAAAATATTGAACAACTAGGTCTTCTGCCAAAAAGGGCTGAAGATCACTGATGCAACCCTCCAAGATTTCTGTTGAATGTACGGAATAGCAGAATAGTATTAAATCAATGATATATTCAGTTTACAGAAGAGCTACTGGACAAGCCAGTGTTCTCAGCAGAGTAACATAAGTAAACGTACTCAATATAAAACAGTTGAACTGAATGTTTTGGTTAAATTTCAGTGGTTGTGAACTTTAA
This sequence comes from Thamnophis sirtalis, assembly GCF_051295495.1. NCBI lineage: Eukaryota > Metazoa > Chordata > Lepidosauria > Squamata > Natricidae > Thamnophis > Thamnophis sirtalis. Next base: position 29,523,123 of record NW_028261381.1, read on the forward strand.
GGTATCAGAATTTGAGAACACAAAACTGGGCAGAGCTAGAGGGTTGGCCTCTCTTTGCTTCCTTCAAACTATTTATTGCTTTGTAAATATTCCAAAGTCTATATATGTCAACAAATCTTACATTATGATTTCCTTTTTAATTAATTACCTTCCATTTCTTATATTACAAAAACAACAAAAGAAAATAAACAGTACAGAAAAATGAATTGTCAAAGAGCCAAGTAATTGCAATTCGCTGATGTTCATGTTGAAGTAAAAACAGCCAATGCCACAGTAGAAACCTATGGCTTTTGTTTCATTCATTTTGAAAACATTAGGAATAACGTGACCTTTGGGAAATAAAATAATAATAATCCCTGAACAAAAATGCAATAGTCAATGTATTTCTATGAGTGGTTAAAATTAATAAACCTATGAAATAGAATACTTACTTACCATTACACCTATAACCATTTTATTGTTCTTTTTCACAGTTTCAGCCATCGGAACCTTACTTTGCTTCTGACAAAATTAGCTACTACAAAATTATGAGTGATTCACAAGGATATAAACATATTCACTACATTGATAATGCAGGCGTAAGTAATGAGTATTTGTGCATGTTTCTTTATATTTGTGCAGGGTTGTTCATAAGGAAGGACAAAGAGAGGCAAATATTGACACCTGTATGATGTCATTACTCAGTGCCATGGCTTATGTTCTTGCATAAGACATAATGAGAGCATTTTTTGTGATAATGTGTTTACTTACATATTATCATTTTTGAGTTATCAAAGTTTGCTGCAGACAAATTTTGAAACGACTCTGGCTGAAGCACTCTACAATGTGCTAGAGTCATAACACAGGCAGAGGCTGGTAGAGCCAAGGCCATCTCAACAAATACTGAGCAAGAAAGGAGGGGACTGTCTGAAGAATTTTCCATTTACCCAGTTGGGCAATGTGACCTGTGACATTTGGGGGGAGGGAATCATGTACTCTTAATTATACTGAACCAGAGGTAGGTTTCTGCCGGTTCACCCCGGATCAGATGAACCCAGTAGTGGTGGTGGCAGGAGGCTCCACCCTCCCACCTGGACACCTCTACGCAGAAGCGTCACATGAGCGCACACATGCACACGAGTGAACCGGTAGTAAAATAAATTGAAATACACCACTGTACTGAACCACAGGAAATATTTAGAACTGGCTTCACATTTTAATGTGCCAGTATGATGTACTCAATAAAGAGAATCTTCGAGAAGAGTTCCAGTCTCAGGGATCATTAAAAAGAGCCGAGGTGGCGCAGTGGTTAGAGTGCAGTACTACAAGCTACTTCAGCTGACTGCTAGCTGCAGTTCAGCAGTTCAAATCTGACCAGCGCAAGGTTGACTCAGCCTTCTATCCTTCCAAGGTAGGTAAAATAAGGACCCAGATTGTTGGGGGCAATACACTGACTCTTAAAACCGCTTAGAGAGTAAAAGCACTGTAAGCAGTATATAAGTCTAAGGGTTATTGCTATTGCTGTTATTTGGAACCATGACAATTGTTTTGTGTATGAATGTGTAACATATTTACGGAGATTCATGTTTTATCTCATCCTTATACTTAGAACGTTAAACCTATTACAAGTGGAAAATGGGAAGTAATCGATATAGCTGCTCTAACAAATAACACCCTGTAAGTATCCATTGATAACTTTTGAATATGTGTGTGGCTCATACCTTTTTAGAGATAGCCTTTTCTGTTTGTCCTGCTTTTGTCTGTTGTATTAGAATTGAGACTGAATGAAAGCTTAGCATGGCAATGTTATGCTCCCTTGCCTTTTATACTGAGTGTGCTGACTTTCCTTTTCTTTCATTTATGTCTTCTTGTTAAGCCAAAATCTCATGATTTTTGAGATATAAATCTTCTATTCCAATCTCATTAAGGCACGTTTTTATTTTACATCCCACTGGATTCTATGTGACAAGTTAATCATTACTAATTTAAGCTTTTAAGATTTCAGTAAGACCCAAGTGCCACTAATTTTAGTTGAACTGGGAGCCTATCTGTCAAAATAATCCGTGCTCAATGTGTAATATTCTACAATAGAATAGCACTGAGGTACATTGTCTTCTATCCTTGATTATGAAAATGCCATTCTCTTTCCCCCAATGTCTGCTTTCTTTACATAGGACCCACTGTTAATACTTTATCTTTATTGAAATGCAATCAGAAAATGCAACACTGCATCATCAAATAAGAATAACAAATATACACAGAAGCATTTCATTTCATTTCATTTTCCCTTTATTTGTATGCCGCCCTTTTCCCTGGGGGGACTCAGGGCGGCTCACAGTTCAAAAAGGGGGGGGGGAGGACAAACAATTTTCCAACATGAAGACAATACAACATATTAAAAAGAAAACACAACAGTCACACAATTCGAGTGGGGTTAGAATCTTAACCCCAGGCCAGCCGGGACAGCCAGATCTTTAGAGCGGCGCGGAAGGACTGGAGGGTGGTGAGGGTCCGGATCTCCACGGGGAGTTCGTTCCAGAGGGTCGGAGCAGCCACCGAGAAGGCTCTCCTCCGGGTAGTTGCCAGTCTACACTGGCTGGATGATGGAATTCGGAGGAGGCCTAATCTATGCGATCGTATCGGTCTAGTGGAGGTAATTGGCAGTAGGCGGTCTCTCAAGCACACACATATAAAATCTGTAGATGTAATACAAAGCAAGCATAAAGTGCAATAATGTAGTATAAACATGCTACCTCTCCCCATTGCATACAAATCTAAACAAAATCAACAACAGATTGTAGCTACTTAAGAAATAAATCCTGCAATGTTTCACCAATTTGTTTCCTACAAGTCAGTCACCTATTATATTTTCTCATGATGAGATGTTCCACAGAAAGCATATTAGAATTGTTGAATACATTCCTATGATTTAATATTTATTTATTATAGCTTCTAAATACATAATATATTCTCTAAAAGTACTCTGCATATTCAGGGGGAAAATGGATATTCAGAAGTAGAGGTCTATGCTGGCAGTTGTCTATTAAGTAATAATTGCACTTGTTTCTCCCTTATTTAACACATTTATATCGCTGCCCAACAACTTTGAGTAACTTATAAGATTAAAAATTCACATTACAATAAGTGTTCTTCTTTGTCTGTATAATGAGATACTTTCCATTTTTTGTGGTAGCATAATGTCTTTCCCAGTTTAGAGACTCATGTAGAATTGAACTTCTGTATTATTGTCCTAGGAAATTTTTATTACAATAATCTAAATGATTATTAAGATGATGTATTAATCCATCTATAATCCCTTTGCTTATTTCACAGATACTTTATTAGTAATGAATTTAATAGTACTCCAGGAGGAAGACAACTTTATAAGTAAGATGCTTTTTATTATGGTTCTGCTATACAGAGCCTTCATAGCATATATCTTTATTATTTTTCACATTTTTTAATTGCCTACCTCCAGTTTGTTCTAGTGCTTAAAATGCTAGCTTGGGAACGAGGAGACTGTGAGTTTTAGACCCACCTTATGCATGAAAGCTGGCTGGGTGACTTTGGAACAGTCCGTCTCTTTCATGGTTATTATTGGGGGAAAATAGGAGGAAGAAGGAATATTAATTTGTTTGCCGCCTTGAGTTACTGTAGTTGTAAACAAAAATAAATGTGGGATAAAAGTAAAATAAATAATACCTTAATGTAAGGATGATAATAATGATATAACAATTTCTAAATTCAAAATTAAATTCTGGAAATACAAGTCATAAACTGATGGGCGAAGGAAGTATGCTGCTAGTAGGGTAAATTGGACACATTTGTAAATAAATTGAATTATTCAGATGAGAAAAACTGATGACAGTGCATTTATGGAATGCTGAATCCATGGAATGATATTGATTAACAATATTTAGCACTAAAACATTGGAGCCCTTGCTTTACTGCAGGTAAAGTAGACAATTGAAGAAAAAAGAAGAGAAATTTGAATAATTATTTGAAGGCAAGCATATAAGCAGCAAATGTCCATTGTAGTTTGCAAAGAAATACCCTTAGAGTAGCAGAGGGAAAAAATGTATATAAAGATGAATTGCTGTTTGAGAGAAAGTCAGCACTTGTTTAGAAATTGAAGTTGTAAACCATGCTATTACCACAGTGGTGGGTTCCGGATCCCGTTCCAACCGGTACCGTTGGAACAGGCCCAGTGCCCATTGGAACGGGCAATGCGTGCATGCATCTTAGCACCTTCACGAGCCTCCACCATGCTCTAGCTGCTCAGCGGAGCATCGCGCAGGTGCTGTACGCACTGTGCACGTGCACGGAAGCTCTGAAGACTTAAAAAACCAGTAAGGAACTCGGGCTCGTGTGCAGGCCCTCCAGAGCACAATACCAGAATGGTATCTGGTGCTCCAAGCAGGCTCAGGTACACCCGTACCAGTACGTACCGCCTGCAACCCACCACTGCATTACCAGCAAAAAAAAAAGAACATGAAGCATTGGCACACCCAAATATAAATTATTCTGGTCATCAAAGGGAGGCAAAGGCGGAAAAAACGCTGATGAATGTTCCTGTTGAAATCAAAAGTATTTGTAGTGGTGTGCCTTTATGATGTGCAATAGAATACAGATTTCTTCTACCTTTCTCTTTCCCTCATTTTTACAGAGTGGACTTAAAAAGTGACTTGAAAAAAGCATGTATCACTTGTGATTCAAAGGTGGAAGCATGTCAGTATTTCTCTGTATCCTTCAGCACAGACGCAAAATACTATAAACTGAATTGTTACGGTAAGTATTACAGAACTCCCTATCCTTACAGAAATGCAACTCCATCTTTAAAAGTCCTAATAGTTAATAATTTCAGAGTATAAGACACACCTTTTCCCCTCAAAACAGAGGCTGAAAATCTGGGTGCGTCTTATACACTGAATACAGCATTTTTGCAAAATGGCTGTGCAGAGCCTGTAGGAAGCTTTTAGAGAGTTTCTGGGGGCTGGGGAGGGCAGAAATGAGCAAAACATGGGCCATTTCTTGCTCAATTTTACTCCCCCCCCCCACAGCCCCCAGGAGCAGTCTATAAGCTACCTAAAGGCTATCCATGCTTTTTTTGACAAAAACAGACCGGTTTTTTGCTCATTTTGGGCCCCCACCCCTAGGAGCACTCTGCAAGCCCCCTAAGGATATTCATGCCTTTGGGGGGGGAACAGGCCCGTTTTCACAAAAAATGGGCCGATTTTGGGAGGTTTGCAGAGTGCAAAAACTTTTTTTTAAATTTTCCTCTTTAAAACATTGCTGCGTCTTATACTCTGAAAAATATGGTACATGTTGTCTCTTTAATCCATGATTCAAAGAACTACTGTTGTTTGGATGGTCATATGCATAAACATTTTCAAGTGCTTCAGGTACTTCACAGCCATCACCATTTGGCATTTTTTTTAATTGCAATTTTTATTCTTGCTTTTCCTCTTAAGAAGTAAGGCAGCAGATGCTGTTAAAAAACACTCGCCTCAGAGGAACAACTTTATGATATAAATTGGGCTGAGAGAAAGGGATGAGTTTCAAGATCAAGGGAAGGTTTGAAGCTAGGTCTCCCTACTTCCAGTTATCATCGGAACCATCATGAGAACTAGAGGATGGGCTGCAATTATGCTCTTCTTATACATTGATGTCTCCACGGGTTTAAAAAATGAAGAGTATCACAGTGCATCATGAAATATAAAGTGTTTTTTTTAAAGACCTACTAGAAAACTTTTCTTCAGCTTGGTTGCTTATCAGGCAGCATTAACTAGAAGAGCAGTAATTGATGCGATCATTTTCAATTTGGCCGAATTTATCCCCTTAAAAGAGGCCAGTGTGCTTGAATATTTACTGCTAAAATTTAAAACGATATTGACCATCCGTATATACTTTGTAGGACTATTGTTTGCGGAGAGAGGCAAGCAAGGACCAGCCCTTTGAGCTGTGTATTTGTGTGTGTGTGTGAGAGAGAGAGAGAGAAAGAGAGAGAGAGGGAGGGAGGGAGAGGGAGGGAGAGAGGGAGGGAGAGAGAGAGAGGAAGGGAGGGATTTTGAATTTGAATTTGAATTTGAATTTATTTGTTATTTATAGGCCGCCCTTTTCCCTGAGGGGACTCAGGGTGGCTTACAGTTCATGGGAAGGGGGGTGCAAGATAAAACATAAGACAGTGCATAAATAAAAAATAAAACAATAAAACACAACTTTCATTCAGCATTCGGGTGGGGCGGATTAGAATCTTATCCCCAGGCCTGACGGGATAGCCAGTTCTTAAGGGCTGTGCGGAAGGTCTGGACGGTGGTGAGGGTGCGAATCTCCACGGGGAGATCGTTCCAAAGGGTCGGAGCTGAGGGAGATAATATTGGAATTGGTTAGGGCAATGCTAATCTAGCACCCCCATCCCCTATGTTCATTGTGGAAGATCCCTGAAGGGAAAGCTATAACGAGAATATGACAGCTTCTTTGCCTCAGCCAAAAGCAGCAGAAGTTGCATTAGGAGTACACTCCTGTTCCTGACGCTTTAGTGGAGATGACTTTCCACCCACCCACTATTGGGAGACATGTTCTTCTCCTGCCCACATTTCTTGAAATTTGCTTCCCCTGTTACTCCTCACATTTTCCAAAGCAGCCATTCTCTTCTCCCTGAACAGCTGTAGAGTCCAACTGCTGGCCTATCCTTTTTTCTCTTGGTGCTGAGAGGACCTTTAAAAGCAGCAGGGAGTCCCCATTTGCTTCATAATGTGATGTCAGGGAGGATCCATAAGCAGCCAATCAACATTGGCAAGTTGCTCAATCACCAGAGGCTTTTCAGAAATAATTGAAAAATCATTTGTCTGAAATGATATAGGCAGTGATGGCTAACCTTTTTGGCACAGAGTGCCCAAACCGGAATGCACGCACACACCAGGGCACCAGAAACCTGATGACCAGCTGGCTAATGTACATGCACACCTTGGAAAGCCGATAACCAGCTGGCAGGCGCACATGCGCGCATCAGGAACCCGACAACAGCTGGCTGAGCTGGAGTGACGGTGCGCATGCCCACAGAGAAGGCTCTGCGTGCCACAGGTTCGCCATCACAGATATAGGGACTCCTACTTGAGCAGCAGGGTGGACTAGAAAACCTCTAAAGTCCTTTCCAATTCTGTTATTCTGATTGCAATATATGTCAGTAAGATAGAAGTGATAGAAAGTATGGGCCACATGTTGCCCATGGGTCAGGACTTTGAGGTCTTTGTTCTAAAAATGACGCTGTACTTTGGGCATCCAAATGTGAAGAACAAAACTGATTTTTGACTGGCAAGAGTAGAAAGACAAAAATAATAATAATCCCAGCCTTCAATTTCCAGCTTATTAGCTGATATTACAATTGGTATTAATTTGTTGAAGGAAAAGCATTTTGTTTACAGTGTTATTTGTTGTAGAATAGAAAAAAAGATATACTAAATTAGCTTATTTCAAAATCATAAAATTAGTATGACAGTTAGCATTAATTGGTTCAATTGAATGTAGTTTTTATTTACAGTATTTATTTATTTTAAATATATTTATGGATTACATGTTGTACCTGATTAAATAATCTTTCCACTAAATCATTGATTAAAGCTGCAAAGGAAGAAAATGCAGAATAAAATGCAAAACATAAGAACATCTCAGTCAGAACACATTGACAAAGAAACAATAGCAATAGCTGGAATAAAATTAACTTCAGTGAAAAGTTACCTTAATTAATTGGATTTTTTTAACACTCTGCAAATAACAGGTCCTGGCCTGCCCTACTTCACCTTGCAAAACAGCAGTACAGACAAAGGTATTTTATTTTATTTTTTTCCTCCTTTAGAACAACATGAATGCCTGTCTATTCTGGGATATTTATGATCTATTGTTTGTAATATTTTCTCTATACATATCTTACAGTAAGATCAATTATACATAATTAGCTTTATTTCTGGTATGAATGCATGAGATTACACTTTGGGGATGTAATTCAGTGACCGCCCCCAGTCGGGTGCATGCATGTGATGGGGTTTAGTTCCCATCACACCTGAAAGCAATTCAAATTGCTGTTTGGCTGCCAACAATGGGGCTTCTAGCCTAACATGTCTGCAGGGCATCAAGTTAAGAAAGCTTGATTTGATTTGTCTAATGCACACTATTTAGAAGTAAATCCCTGAGGTAGAATGAGATTCATTACTAAGAAGCTGTAACTGGTGTGTTAAAGGCATCAATGTAATATGTCACTATAATTTATATAACTTGATGAGAAAAAAATGATACCAACGCACACACATATTGCAAGGAGATCAAATTTCCAATAATAGCTGGCAAAAGAGTACAAACCTGGGACAAAATATCACAATCACAAGAGATTGTGATATGTTTTTTAAATGCATGTAGCAATTCTGACAAGCTGAGATTGTTGCCAGCTGAGCTCATATTTTTTTGAGCTGGTGCTACTTAGATCTTGAATGTTACCGCATTGTTGAGGAACGCTCCAGTTGGTATGAAAAGAAATATATTTGTGGGAAAGAATTTGGATTGTTCTTTCTGTTGATTTAAGTGTGTGTTGTTTGCTCTTCCCTTTCCTCCCCTGCTTGTAATTAATATTTGAAATCAGAGCCATTTTTTTCCCATCAATCATCTCCTACACATTTGCTAGGAAGTAAGTCCCACTTCCAGATAGGAAGCACAATGGCTTAGCAGTTAAATATGCTGAGCTCATCAGCTGGAAAGTTGACAGCCTGTGTTTGAGTCCTGAGTACCACACAGCAGGGGGTAAGCGCCCGTTACTTGCCCCAACTCCGGAACACCTAACAATTTGAAAGCCTGCAAAGCCTGCAAATGCAAGTAGGTAAGTAAGTACACCGCTTTGGTGGGAAGGTAATTGGCATATAGTCATGCTGACCACCTGACCATGGAACTGTCTTCAGGCAACCCTGATTCCCTCAGTTAAAGAAATGGAGATGAGCACACACACACACCCCTAGGTAATTTGATTTTTAAAACCAGCTCTCTGTGTTGTTTTGATTCTTTGTCTTATCAAATATATCTGTTTTAATCCTAGCTATTAAGACCCTAGAAAATAATGATCATTTGAGAAATGCATTGAGAGAAATTCAGATGCCCACCAAAATACTGAGAAATATTACTCTGCATGGACAAAGTAAGTTTGCAAACCAAATGTATTTTTGTAAAAAAAAAAAAAGAAAAGAAACAAATCATTTAAAAAAAAACCTGAATAAAACAGTGTATTTACATAGCTTTTTGAAATCATAATTTTGAATGACATGGATGTTTTGCATCTCTTTATTATTATCAGCTGTGCCTTAGATTTCTCCTATGATTCATAACAGGAAAGGAGCCATTAAGCTTTAAAATTTGTAATATGAGACTTTGTAGATAAAGTTCAAGCAGCTTGCTTAGATAACATTGGTGAAACCAGGGTTATCTTTTTCTTGACACCTCCATGAATTCCTGCTTTCAATTGAAGGCTGTAAGCTATTTCAGGTGTGCTGATTCAGGATATATGATGTCTGCAGCCTGAGTGCGATTCTGTTTATTGTCATGCTGATAGGTACCTGTTGGTTTCAGCTTGCACTTTGGACTGGGAAGGTCAGAACTGCAACCAACACCCAAAAGTAATGATTACTCTGAAACATTTATCTTAATTCAGAAGGGCAGAAAGTGAGGCAGTTAAATGTTGTGCTTGTAAAGTTGCCTCATTCACCCATTTCCAAACCTACCTTCCTTCCTAATTTTTATTTATTTATTTGTCAACATGTACAAAGTAACAGGTATAGACATGGACATTATTGCATGAGATTGGCACAAATAGATGATATAAATAAGTATAACATGGCCATGAACACATAAAATGAGTACACATCAATGGAGACAGTAGGACAGGGAGGGTAGGCACATTGGTGCACTTATGCACGCCCCCTTAGGGACCTCTTAGGAAACGTGTGAGGTCCACAGTGGACAGTTTAAAGTTAAATTCCTTCCTCCCTTCCTCCCTTTTATTTATTTATTTTTACAAATAACTCAAGATGGTGAACATATCCAACACATTCTCCTGCTCCTATTTTTCCCACAATAACAAGAATCCTGTTATTGTGAGGTAAGTAAGACTGAGAGAGAATGACTGGCCCAGAGTCACCCAGCTGGCTTTCATGGCTAAGGTGGGACATTTTAGCCTCGTGCCTTAACCACTAAACCAATCCTTCCTTCCTTCCTTCCTTCCTTCCTTCCTTCCTTCCTTCCTTCCTTCCTTCCTTCCTTCCTTCCTTCCTTCCTTCCTTCCTGAAATATTGTTATTCCCTCCTTTTTGCATCTGCTTCCTTATTCATTCTCTTTTTGTATACCTACAACAGCCTGGCTTCCTCTCCCTCCACTCCTCACCCTATCTATCTCTTTCTACTGGAATTTGTCCTTGTCATCTCAAACACCTTCTTTTTCCAGTCCCACCTGATTCTTCCTAGTATATTCACTCTCTTAGAGTATCCATACTGCTTTCCCAAATCCATGCCTTCAACCATAGGATCTTGCCAGCTGGCCAGCCAGCCAGCCCATCTATTGGAAGGGTGCAACTTCTTTGCAGTGTTGTTATTTTTTCCTTTAGTAAAGATAATTCTGTTCTTAATTAATAGATTCTGCTACTAATGAGGAAAAAAGGTTGCACTTTTCTCCCCCACCACTCACTTTGGAATAATGAGAAAAACCAACTTCCTTTGTTCAAAAAAAAAAAAGGCAGCATTTTTTTCACCAGGAGAGGCTGTGAACCAAAATAATAGTGTCATAGCACCCTCTATTGATAAAGTATTTAAAAACCAAAAACACAAACATTCACTCTCCAAAATAAAATATAATTTAGTAATCATTCAAAATAGAAAATTAAAGAAAAAAATTAAAACATCAGTGAATAAAGTATGAAATAAACAGATTTGGTTCTGACCCTTTTCATGCTGTGTAAAGCACAGGGCAACTTCAAGCTGATGGAAGATCTCAATACTACTTTCTTTCTTTCTTTCTTTTTTCTTATTTTTTCTTTCTTCCTTTCTTTTTCTTCCTTCTTCTTTCCTTCCTTCCTTCTTTTCTTTCTTTCTTCCTCTTTCTTCCTCCTTCCTTCCTTCCTTCCTTCCTCTTTCTTTCTTCTTTCTTTTTTCTCCCTCCCTCCTTCTTCCTTCCTTCCTTTTCCTTCTTTCTCTCTTTCTTCCTCCTTCCTTCCTTCCTTCCTCTTTCTTTCTTCTTTCTTTTTTCCTCCTTCTTCTTCTTCCTTCCTTCCTCTCCCTTCCTTCCTTATTTCTTTCTTTCCTTCCTTCTTTCTTTCCACCATGCCTTCCAGGTTATAATACAACACCAAACTGATTGTAAGAGAAATTGGCAATTGGAGAAAACCTACTTGAAATTTTTCTCACCTATTTTGGGCTAATTTTGCAATGTTTTATATGAATGGAAATACAGGTAGTATCAACCATTCTTTTGAAGTTACAACAGCACTGAAAAAAGGGACTTATAACTGTTTTTCACGCTTACGACCATTGCAACATCCTCATAATCATATGATCAAAATTTGGACCCTTGGCAACCCAGCATGTATTTATGATGGTTGCTGTGTCCCAGGATCATGTGATGGCCTTTTGTGACTTTCTGACAAGCAAAGTCATTGGGGAAGCCAGATTCATTTAACAGCCATCTTATTAACTTAACAATTGCAGTCATTCATTTAACAACTGTGACAAGAGTGGTCGTAATATGGAACAAAGCTAACTTAACAACTGTCTTGCTTAGCAGCAGAAATTTTGGGCTCAGTTCTGGTCATAAGTCAAGGACTCCCTATATATAGTTTTCCACTTACCTGATAGATGTAAGTGAGTGGCACCTGGTGTAATTTTGCATTCTAGTCCCCTTATTCAGCTGCCACAACTTTTATGCTATTTGCTAACCTTGATTAATATGGAATAACTCTACTTTTCTGCAGCCAATTCTTTCAGGTGATTTCTATGATAAATGAGTATAACACTGAAAGTTACGGAGATCAAAGCATTTCCTTGCATGGAAATGTGTACAGATTTCAACCTTCACATTCGTTGTCCAGAAAAAATAATTATTTAATGTGTTATCATAGAATCTGAGAGTTGGAAGAGTCCATGGATCCTTCTTGCACAATGTAGGATCCACTACAGTATCTCTGATAGATGATCATACAAGTCCATTACAAGACCCTCGAGCGAAGGAGAACTAACCATGTCTTGTGACACTCTGACCGCTCCTACTGTCAGGAAATCTTTCATGATGTCTAGTCTGATTCAGTTTTCTGACCTTCTGTAACTCTTTGTTCTGATCCTGTCCTCTGGGACAAAAGAGAATAAGTTCATTCCCACTTCACATATTTGAATGTCTAATTATATTTCTCCATTGTCATCTTTTCTGTAAACATACCCAGATCCTTTCATTGTTCCAATATAACCAGTGGTGGTATTCAGCCGGTTCGGACCGGTTCAGATGAACTGGTAGTGGTGACCTGTGGTTGGGCCAGCCCACCCACCCCGGCTTTATGCCATCCTATTTAGCCATGTTTTCTAAGCCACGTGCGTGAGCAAAGCACATGCGTGGAAGGCCGCCGCATGTACAGAAGGCACATGCAAGCTCACATTTTTGGTGCGCAGTGAACCGGTGGTAAAATTATGTGATACCCACCTCTGAATATAACTTAGTTTCCAGACGCTTTCCCAGTTTGATCACTCTTCACTAAACTTACTCTAATTTGTTACGATCCTTTTTGAAACTGTGGTTCTCTGAATTGGATACACTATTATAAATATTGACTAAGGCAGAGTGGACTAGAACAATTACTTTCTATGAACTTGACTCTATGCTCTTGTTAATGCACCCCAATAAAGCATTTACTTCTTCATATCTGCATCATACTGTTAGCTTAGGTCAACAAGGATACTCAGATCATTTTACAGTGTACCAAACCAGCTCCCACCTTATACTTACGGTTTACGGTTTTTTTATATCCAAATGAAGAACTTTACATTTCTTTACATTTTATTTCTTTTCCATTATATACATACATATCACTCTCAAATGTGGCTGGAATCTTTTGGACCTTCTTTTTTCTCCACTTAAATATTAAACTACTGTTCCCAGATTTTTACCATCTGCATATTATTTGAGTATCTTTAAGTATCTTCTTCTCAACTCACCAATTCATCCAAATGATAGATAAAAGTGTTGAACAACACAAAATCTAGTGGCACTCCATTTAGTACTTCCCCCTAAGCTGGAGCCATTAATGAGCACTTTGAGTGCAGTCACTCAGCCAATTGTGAATTCCTCTACAGTAGTAACATGTAGCCCAGGAGAATATTATGAGCCATTCTGTCAGAAGATTTGCTGAGATTCAAGTAAACCATTTTTATTCATAAGTTTTTCAAAGTGGGAAATAAGGTTACTGTGATACTGGTTTTTCAATAAGCTCATGCTGGCATTTGTTAATTGTTGCAGGGATCAGACCAGTGGTGAAATTCATTTTTTTAAATGACCGGGCATGGCTTGGTGAGCGTGGCAGGGGAAGGATTCTGCAAAATCCCCATTCCCTCCCCACTCCTGGGGGAAAGATTCTGCAAAATCTCCATTTCCTTCCGATCAGCTGGGTCTCACGAAGCAGAGAATAGATGGGGGCAAGGGCAGCCAGAGGTGGTATTTGCTGGTTCACTGAACTACTCAAAATTTCTGCTACCGGTTCTCCAGAACCTGCTGAATTTCACCCTCGGATCACACACATGCTGCTTGATCATCTGTTCAAAGGGCTTGCCCAGTATAGACATCAA